>NC_135804.1:149038757-149338757 GCF_964213995.1 Mustelus asterias
GCCCTGACATCAGGGTGCTGAATCCATGGGCAATTCCTGTCCAAGAAGCAGGAAGTAATTGTACTTCTGTACCCACATTGCTCAGCTCGACAGCTCATTCCCAACAACCCTATATACCAATCTATTCATATACATGCTGAAATGAACAGGTCAGGGGATTTAAATTTAATGGCTTTCTTTTATCTTTCTCAGGAGACATTACTTTTAGTGGAGGATCGTTTGGTCCCTAGATCTATTTTACTGTTTGAGTGATCATTATTTTATGCCTCATAGAAGTCCTACGGTACAGAAGGAGGCCATTCTGCCCATTGAGCCTGCACCGACAACAATCCCACCGGGGCCCTATCCTCGTAACCCCACGTATTTACCCTGTTAATCCACTTGACACTAAAGGGCAATCTAACATGGCCAATGCACCTAACTAGCACATCTTTGGAGTGTGGAAGGAAACCGGAGGAAACCCATGCAGACACGGAGAAAACGTGCAAACTCCACACAGTCACCCAAGGCCTCATAATGGGTCTTACCAAATTCTATTGCAGCGATCAATCTGTCTGGCTAATACAGGTCTTTGTAGCCCACTGCAATGTAAAGTTACCAATAACGACAGTTAAGCATCATGGAATTAAGGGCATTAGTGGAGCTACACTGAAAAATAGCTCAGCAATAGGAAACAGAAGGTGGTGATAAATAGAAAAAGCTGTCCAAGGAATTCTACAAGGCTGTGTTCTCTGCCTGAGGTTCCCAACTGTCCACTGCAGTTTATTGGTTTGATTTGGAACATACTCTGCCATATCATAAAATCTGCTGCTCATAGCAAGCTATGTGATAAGGTGAGAAATAATTGGGAACAAACAAAATTTTAAAATAATGATACAGCCAGGGTAAGGAATAGTAGATGAGTTCTACGTTGACAAATGTGAAGCATATAGACACTAAAATGATGTCCATTAGCTAAGGCAAATGAGGGCAATTGTCAGGATATGAATGATCACGCACCAAAACTACCCAATCAAACTCTCAAGGGAATTTCAGTTTAAGTCAATCATGGTATTCTAACCTTGTATTCTTCATTGATATGGCCAAAAATGAAATTCTACGCAACATTTTACTTCTTTAAAAATAATCATCCCTTAAAAAAGTTCCAAGAGGAGCAACATGAGGCTGGATTTTACTTCTCTCCCCTTTGGGGGGGGGGCGGGGGGGGGGGGGGGGGCGGGGGGGCGGGGGGGGGGGGGCGTTGGAGGGGAAGAGGAAGGGGGGCTGCTTGCAGGAGGGATGCCCTTAAATGCCATTCATGTCATGCCTGCCACCTGACCACCTGTCCCACTAACCCTGTCTCCACCACAATTTTACTAAAACCAGTGGAGGGACAATTGAAGCGTTTAAATGACCAATTCATGGCCATCATCCTGCAGCCACAAGAATTTAACCTGCAGTGGGAAAGGCCCACATAAAATGTCCAGCCCAGGAGCTTTCAATTCACGGGTTGGTGGCAGACAAGGCCGGGTCTCAGTAAAAGGTCCCTCCTCACCCTACTCCCAGGTTTTATCTCCCTGCCCCCTCGTTTCCCCTCCTTCCCTGGTCTGTCTACCCTGCCACCTGCTGGGGCCTCTAGCCTAGCGCCACTGAAAATCACCTTCACTAACTTTTATCCAGCTTTTTTTTCAATAATGGGCTAGCATTTATTCCCCATCCCGAGAGTTACCCTTGAACTTAGTGGAACAACCTAGTGAACCTTCTCTGAACCACCCCTAATGCATTTACATCCTTCCTCAAGTAAGGCGACCACAACTGTGCGTAGTACTCCATATGTGGTCTCACCAATGCCTTATATGGTTGCAACAACACTTTCCTGTTTTTATACACCATTCCATTAGCAATGATTGCCAAATTCCATTTGCCTTCCTTATTACCTGCTGCTCTTGTGTATTAACTTTGTGATTCATGCAGGAGGACACCCAGATCCTTGTGCACCGAAGCATTTTGAAACTTCTCTCCATTTAGATAATAAGTTGCCTTTTTATTCCTCCGACCAAAATGGATAACCTCACATTTACCCACGTTAAACTCCAATGATTGGAATAGCTTTCTCTCCCAGCAGTTTTATGAATATATTGAACAAGGAGCAAGATAAAAATCTGTTCGGGAATATGATTTGAGGAAATGTTAGAGAGATAGTATTCAGATCACCAAATGGGAAAAAAAAATCCCTGTTCTACTGGGAAAGCTGGGGGTGGGAGAGTTGTTTTCTGTCGAAGTCAGAAAAGCAAGCGTGAATTGTGGAAATGAAAGACTGCATGAGTGTTCCGTTGTCCTGCCTCATCACCATTAACAATCAAGCTCATTTTACACATTTTTTCAACGGGATATTCTGTAACGGGATCTTGATCAATTGGGCCAGTGGGCTGACGAATGGCAGATGGAGTTTAATTTAGATAAATGCGAGGTGATGCATTTTGGTAGATCGAACCAGGGCAGGACTTACTCAGTTAATGATAGGGCACCGGGGAGAGTTATAGAACAAAGAGATCTAGGGGTACATGTTCATAGCTCCTTGAAAGTGGAGTCACAGGTGGACAGAGCGGTGAAGAAGGCATTCAGCATGCTTGGTTTCATTGGTCAGAACATTGAATACAGGAGTTGGGACATCTTGTTGAAGTTGTACAAGATATTGGTAAGGCCACACTTGGAATACAGTGTACAGTTCTGGTCACCCCATTATAGAAAGGATATTATTAAACTAGAAGGAGTGCAGAAAAGATTTACTAGGATGCTACTGGGACTTGATGGTTTGAAGTTATAAGGAGAGGCTGGATAGACTGGGATTTTTTTCTCTGGAGTGTAGGAGGCTTCAGGGTGATCTTATAGAGGTCTATAAAATAATGAGGGGCACAGATAAGGTAGATAGTCAAAATCTTTTCCCAAAGGTAGGGAAGTCTAAAACTAGAGGGCTTGGGTTTAAGGTGAGAGAGGAGAGATACAAAAGGGTCCAGAGGGGCAATTTTTTCACACTGAGGGTGGTAAGTGTCTGGAACAAGCTGCCAGAGGTAGTAGTAGAGGCGGGTACAATTTTGTCTTTTAAAAAGTATTTAGACAGTTACATGGATAAGATTGGTATAAAGGGAGATGGGCCAAACGTGGGCAATTGAGACTAGTTTAATGGTAAAAACTGGGCGGCATGGACAAGTTGGGCCAAAGAACCTGTTTCCATGCTGTAAACCCCTATGACTCTATGAGGTGATTAAACAGGGTCACAAGCACCCATGATTGAGCAGAATGTGGATTGTTTTAATTTATTTATTAGTGCCAAAAGTAGACTTACGTTAACACTGCAACAAAATTACTTTGGAAATCTCCTAGTCGCCACATTCTCCTGCTGGTTTGGGTACAATGAGGGAGAATTTAGCATGGCCATTGCACCTAACCAGTACGTCTTTCAGACTGTGGGAGGGAAGCGGAACATCCAGTGGAAACCTATGCAGACACAGGGAGAACATGTGGGTTCTGCACTGACACTGACCCAAGCCGGGAATCATACCCGGGTCCCTGGCACTGTGAGGCAGCAGTGCTAACCACTGTGCCACCGTGCTGCGCATTAGTTGCAAGACGGAAAACTTGATTGGCTTTTTTCCTTTCATTCTTTCTGCTGGGTTTGCTGTGGATCTAATGTGATGTGTTCTTAATCGTTTCCACTGTGCAACACTTCCAGGTGGATTCAGAACAAACATTTTAAAAAGGCAAGCAGACAAATTCCTGAGGGGCAGGATAGTTGCCTAGACTACAACTGCAAGTCATCATTAAGTCTGCAGGCCCTACTGCGCTTTGGCAAAAGGATGGTGAAGATCTAATTCAACGCCAATTGTTATCCTTCTGTAATGAAAGAGTTTATGTTGTTAATCAAACTCCTCGGAGGACTAGGATACAACAGCCTTCCCACAAACCAGACATCAATGTGTGCTCATTGCCACTACAAAACATCTTGAATTATTGGTCAATTAAATCAGATAACCCTTTGTTTCCACTCACAGTTACAATCCTGTAGTCAGATCTAATAAAAACCAAAAAGGATTAATGGCTGGTACAGCCAATATACCGAGATTAAACAATATTAACATCTAATGGTATTATCATGGGTTTTTTCCTACAATAAACAGTAACATTCATTATTGTGTTTTATTGCTCAAATCATAATGGTGGATCATTCTGGTGAAGGTTCATTTGCTAATTTATTGATAAAATGATAGTTAATTTGGAATAAATAGTAGTATTTAAAAAAATAAATAAAAAGTTTATTTTATGCATAAAAGCCTTTTAACTTCTTTGCTGTTTTGCTCAGTAACAACATGCAGATTTTCCAAACAACAAAAATATTTTGTGGGGAAAAAGGCACAAATGAAAATCTGAATTGTTAACTGATAATAAGACACTAGTTTCGGTAATTACTTCTTCGGAGCACAGATACATTAGAGCACTGAACTTTGTCTCGTGCAGACCGCTGTTACGTTTAAACTGAATAGAACAAAGAACATCCCTGCTTACATCCCTCTATTCCCTGTTTGTTCATATGCCTATCAAGAGAAGTCTTAAATGTGGCCAGCGTAACTTCCTCAACACCTCAGGTTGGGGTGATGGGGGCATTTCAGGCCCCCATCATCCTCTGTGTAAAAAAAACTTCCTCCACACATCTCCACTGAACCTTTCTCCCCTTATCTTGAACTTGTGCCCCCTTGTAATTGTCATTTCTGCTCTGGGAAAAAGCTTCCAACTGTTCACCCTATCTATACCTCTCATAATTTTATAAACTTCTATCAGGTCACCCCCTCAGCCTCCGTCTTCCCAGGGAGAACAATCCCAGTTGATTCCATCTCGGAATATAATTTACTCTTGACAGAAATTCAGATTGCTTTCCTGTTCATTTCTACATGCATGCTGAATTATAATGCAGTGCTGATACATTCCTCCAATATAGTGTTGAAAATGTGCTTCTTTCACTTTACAAATGACCTGTATGATTTATAGCTCTCGCTGATTTGTAACTCTTGCTGGTTGTCAGCTTAAAAGAAAAACTTCAAGGATTAATTTATAGTCCAGTCGATCAGCTGAATTTACTTTTTTAAACAAACAAAAAATCACGGGTACCTTTCCGCAGATACTTGTGGCAATATTTTCTCTGCCCATGTTGTATAATTTGCATTGTGAGAAATTCAACAAAAGAGGATTTATTTTAAACTATTACACAGTTTAAAGCTGATTACGGCATCTAATTAATGACATATTTTGTCATTTCCCCACAATTATCTACAAGCCCATGGGGTTTTCTCTTGCTGATTATTCATCTGGCCTCGTCAATGGTTCATAAATACCATGCAAATTGTTCACGTGACTTTGATGCAGTGCGACTGCCCATCTTGTGCTATCGATTGTACCTTCACTGGCTGCGCTCCAGCCTGGCTCTCTCTACTCCATTTATGACCAATTTCACACCTTCACGTCACCATCTGTCATTGGCACATGCTTGCAGCCTGGGCTTCTGCTGTTTTACTGTGGGAGCACAGCGCACTTTGAAACAAGGCATGCTAGGAGCTTAGCGGGGCAGAATAAATTAGCCGTAAATTAGCGCTCTAGTTTATTAACAATAGAATTCCTTGGAAATTTGTATTTAAGTTCCAAAACTCAGCAACATTGTTGCATTTTTGGAAGGAAATTTTAAAGGTGCTCTCACGCGAATGTTTACACAAAATATAGTTAATTTCTGTGGCATACATCATTCTTGTATAGTGATATTTACTATATTCATTGGTTTCCATAGTTTTCCTCTGCTTGCTCCCTCACCAGCAAAGGCCCAGAATAACAGGCACAAATCTGCCTTAACCTCAGAAATTGTATTTTGTAAACGTAAGTTTTCATTTTATGCTCCCCACTTCCTATAGGACACAGTCATGATGGATACCATGCCAACCAGTACCAGCTATTGTTCACATGTGAAGACAGAGACTGAATAAGGGCAGGATATTCAATCATGGCCGGTCAGGGGACATTGTTGGGGGGGGGGGGAATGCTGCTGAGCCCAGCACTGTTCTCAACTGATGTCCTTGATGACTCATTTCGAGATGAAGTCACTGGATTATTTCTCCCTCAAGGGCATTGAGGATAACTGTGGCCCTTGATTATCATCTTCAATAAATCAGCCAACTCAACACACCACAGGAATCAAACAGGGGATTTTCTTGGTCTGTGCAGTTTAACAGCAAAACTGGCTGGGTCTTCGAGAAGTTTTGAACCAGCTCTGAAATAGGACAAGGTAGAAGGGACATCAGTTTCTTTTCACCAAGGTGGGGCAAAGAAAGCCACCACAGAAAAAGAACAGAATAAAGCAGTAGAAATGTGATCCATGGAAGAGAAAGCCCATGGGAGTTGTGAGTCAGTCATTGTTGGCTTATGTGGAACCATGCCAAACAATGTGAGATGAGTATCTTAACAGTAAAGCTAGATGTACATAAAAACTCTGATAACTGTAACCTCTTCCTTTGGTCAAATCCTCCGTATTAAGGTTAGAATTAGGATCCCAGTTAGTGTTTTGTGATGACAATGGAAATTGGAGTGTCTGAAAAATTCCGACTACTGAATCCAATCAGACGGTATTAGAGAAATTTTTAGGATAAACCATTTATTAATCCTCTTGAGGCTGATGGAAAGCAATTCATTGACAACACTTCAGATAGAAAACATAAAATAGATTAGTGTCTATGTGGGAGAAGGTTCTTATTTAGAATAGTCTGTGACAAACAAGCCAGGCTTTACTGATGGAACTACTCCCGAGCTGGTAGGAAGCAAAACAGAACTTGGCAATAGCGTATACATACCAGAACATTGCCAAGAATTAAGGCCCAACAATTTGAGAGTTATCTCCTCTGCGTATGTGTGATGTTTCAGCAGATGCACAGAAGAAATAGTACGCAATGCATTCTGAGGCATTAATCTTCACTTGCAATTCTGGATGAAAATAAAGGCAGGGTATCTGAGGCATAAGTTGATAATCTTCAGATCTTTTACCCTACACATAGACATATATGAACAATTTATTGACCAGGTCCCAAATTGTACCCGCCTCTATTAGTAGAGGTGGGTACAATTTTGTCCTTTAAAAAGCGTTTAGACAGTTACATGGGTAAGATGGCTATAGAAGGATATGGGCCAAATGCGGGCAATTGGGACTAGCTTAGTGGTTAAAAACAAAGGAGCGGCATGGACAAGTTGGGTCAAATGGCCTGTTTCCAGGTTGTAAACCTCTATGACTCTATCTAGGGCTTCATATAAACTATACAATGCCAGTAATAAGTAGAACACATCACAGACCTACTAGACATAAATATTTAACAGTAAAATAAAATGTAGATGTATTGTAACATCATAATGTTATATAATTCATATTTCAATGAAGGGTCCTTGCTTTGGTTTCTCTTTATATGAGAAAATAACACTTTTTAGAATAGAGAATATAAAATAAACTCATAGCAATCAAATAGAAACATAGAAGATAGAAGATAGGAGCAGGAGAAGGCCATTTGGCCCTTCAAGCCTGCTCAGCCATTCATTATGATCATGGCTAATCGTCCAACTCAATAGCCTAATCCTGCTTTCCCCCCTAACCCTTGATCCCATTCGCCCCAAGTGCTATAGCAGACTCCCCCTTTGTGGAGTGATTGGAAATGTATATCGATGGGTGGCAGCCACTGTTTTATCTCATGTCACTGGATGCAAAAGCAGATTAAGAATAAGGTTTTACAAATGCATCAAATTTTGGCAAGAACAATAGTTATAACACTTTACAAAGGCCAAAGTGTCAAAAAGATCAGATTTTTTTGAAAAAAACATCAACCTCCAAAGAGGTTGACCAAAATACATTATCCAGCAATAAGACTTGGCACCAGCAATAATTGAAGTTGGCTGGAATAAATCTCATTGTGGGCTGAATTTAGATAAGGAGTTGGTGAGGCTTCCAAAGCTGCATTAGACCACAAGCAGGTTATAAGTCCCCAACTAAAATTGCCTGTTCATTCCATTTAATATTTATTTTGAATGTATGGTGGATTTCATTAAACATTTAACCTTATCTCTTCCCGTGGATTTTAAAGTAGCTTAAATAGAATTAAAACAATAACAACCAGTATTTATATGGTACCATTCACATAGAGAAATATCATGAGTCATAGAGGTGTACAGCATGGAAACAGGACCTTTGGCCCAACTTGTCCATGCTGCCCTTTGTTTTTTAAACTACTAAGCTAGTCACAATTGCCCGCATGTGGCCCATATCCCACAGAATCATAAGGAGGCATTTTGTAGCACAATAAAAAAAAGGACAAAAGTGATGAAATTAGGAGAGGCAATGTTATGGAGCTGGAGGTGGTCAGTCTATGGTAGTGTTCATCTATAAATAGTGTACAATTAATACTGATCGTTAACAGCTATTTCAGCTTTCCATTCTTTCTCATCTTTTATGCAAATTTTACATTGCCCCACACTGAAGGCTTCAACTTCTATTTGTAATGCTGTGGTCCACACAACTATTATTGCTAATTGAATTATCTTCTGCCTGTGGTCTAGTAGCACCGCATGCTTAAATGCTGCAGCGGAGAGCAGTAAAATATGGGCACTGCAGCCACATTGGATAATTTCTGATGCTTTTAACACAGCTACTGCCAAGTCAATGTACTATTAAATTATAGGATTTTAAGCAAACTGAAATAACAACCTTTCCCGATCCACAGGCACCTTACTTTCTGTAAGTAGTTTAAAAACACACAGGAAACAGGTTATTTATTATTGTCACAAATAGGCTTGCATTAACGCTGCAATCAAGTTACTGTGAAAATCCCCTAGTTGCCACACTCCGGCGCCTGCTCAGGTACACTGAGGGAGAATTTAGCATGGCCAATGCACCTAACCAACATGTCCTTCGGACTGTGGGAGGCACCCGGAGGAAACCCACACAGATACGGGGAGGACATGCAGACTCCGCACAGTGACCCATGCCAGAAATCGAAATCGGGTCCCTGGCGGTGTGAGACAGCATTGCTAACCACTGTGCTGCCCAGGTTATTCTGAAAGCAGCAATAAGACAAGGTTGATTCTTGTATTTATCAAGAGGAATCAAATGTTGTCAAGCATATGTAATTATGAAAAATGCCAAAATGATGGAGCAACTATGAAGTGGATGATGCTTGGAGGACAGAGCAAGTTGAAGTGTATATGTAATAAAATGACTCAATGCTCTGAATACTTTGGTAGAAGTGGCACAATATGACGGATGGCTCTCCAATTCAAATCCCAGGATTAAAAGAAGTCTGTTGTAACCATAAATACGTGGCCATAACATAGACTCAACCAAGCCAACTAATAGATGGACTAGGAGAGAAAGAGGGAGGACAGGGTCATCGGAATGGAGGTTAAATAAAAGCAAAAATGGAGGCTAAGTGAAGTAACGAGAAGAAACAGTGGCGGGGGTGAAGCAGACGTAAGGATACTGGACAAGACATACATTGAGGAATAATTGATTTAGACAATGGTGCAGTGCATATAGAAGACAAATCTGATTGGCTCGGCAGTGCTGCAGTATCAGTTGAGGGTACTGCAGTGGCTGCGGAGATCGTTTGGAGAAGGTGGCTGTTTAATTGTTTCTTGAACAGGGCAAATAAAAATGAGACTCAAACAGAAAGCCATCATTTTCCCACAATTATCACCATTGGCAAGTCTTTTAGGCAAGGATGGTGGCTTCACTTCAGTCACACTATGCATAGATTTTAGAATAAAATGATGAAATAATGGGCAGAATTCAATCCACTTAACAGGTTTAACAGGTTCACTTAGGGCGGCACGGTAGCACAGTGGTTAGCACTGCTGCTTCACAGCTCCAGGGTCCCGGGTTCAATTCCCGGCTCGGGTCACTGTCTGTGTGGAGTTTGCACATTCTCCTCGTGTCTGCGTGGGTTTCCTCCGGGTGCTCCGGTTTCCTCCCACAGTCCAAAGATGTGCGGGTTAGGTTGATTGGCCAGGTTAAAAATTGCCCCTTAGAGTCCTGGGATGTGTAGGTTAGAGGGATCAGTGGGTAAATATGTGGGGGTAGGGCCTGGGTGGGATTGTGGTTGGTGCAGACTCGATGGGCCGAATGGCCTCCTTCTGCACTGTAGGGTTTCTATGATTTCTAGGTGTCTCAGGTGACGAGCCAGCGGGAGACCCTCATCGTGTCTTTTGGGGAGGGCCCACCAATCAGGCACTTAAGTGTCCAGAAACAGGCTTCGCCCAGGATTGAGGACTCTGGGGATGGAAATCCACTGAGATCCACCCCCTGCCTTTTCATCCAAACCCTCCTTCCACTACATCCCCCCACTCACCCCAGTCAGCGAAGCCCCGCTCCATCACTTTCATCCCACCCTCACTCACCTGTGACCTGGATCCTTGGCTGATTCTGGGCCTCTGGTGAGTGCACTGGTGGCAGCTACTATCCGGTACCACTGATGCCAATGAGGAGATGCTGGCCTCTGCTTCTCTGACAGCTCTTGGGGTGCAGGACTCCTGCCTTCAGGGTCCTTGATCTCGGCTGACTATTTAAGTGCCTACCATCTCTTACAGCAGACTTTCCCTAACGGAGGCAATGAGAGGCCATCCAGCCAGCGAGCAGGGCTCCCGTTACCTTGATTAAATTCTGCTCCACATGTGTAGTTTAATAGCTACATGTGGCTGATTTTCCCACACATCCATATTTAGCATTTAAGTCAAAAAGGACAAATTCTTACTGTTTCCTCAGCCGCGAGCTATCACAAAAATATCTCAAAATTCCATGTTAGTCATGAATTACAGCATTTTTGGACCTCTGTGGCACTTTCTCATGGTGAACCAAGTGTGTAGTTTGATTAGAATTCACCTTCATTATTATTGTAAAACATCACAATCATCACACACGTCACTTAACTCGGTCATCGAATGAAATCATTAAATAATAGGCCAGCAGCTTACTCAACATCTTCCTCACAAGTAGCACATTGCTCGACATTACTCCGCCAAAATTCTATTGAAGTGTCTTCAGCGCCAGGGACCCGGGTTCAATTCCCGGCTTGGGTGACTGTCTGTGCGGAGTTTGCACATTCTCCCCGTGTCTGCGTGGGTTTCCTCCAGGTGCTCCGGTTTCAAAGAACAAAGAAAATTACAGCACAGGAACAGGCCCATAGGCCCTCCAAGCCTGTACCGACCATGCTGCCCGACTTAACTAAAAACCCCTACCCTTCCGGGGACCATATCCCTTTATTCCCATCCTATTCATGTACTTGTCAAGATGCCCCTTAAAAGTCACTACCGTATCCGCTTCCACTACCTCCCCCGGCAACGAGTTCCAGGCACCCACTACTCTTTGTGTAAAAAATCTGTCTCGTATATCTCCTTTAAACCTTGCCCCTCACACCTTAAACCTATGCCCCCAAGTAATTGACTCTTCCACCCTGGAAAAAAGCTTCTGACTATCCACTCTGTCCATGCCTCTCGTAATCTTGTAGACTATCAGGTTGCCCCTCAACCTCCGTCGCTCCAGTGAGAACAAACCAACTTTCTCCAAGTTTCCTCCCACAGTCCAAAGATGTGCGGGTTAGATGGATTGGTCATGCTAAATTGCCCTTAGTGTCAGGGGGATTAGCAGGGTAAATACGTGTGATTATGTGGATAGGGCCTGGATGGGATTGCTGTCAGTGCAGACTCGATGGTCCGAATGGCCTCCTTCTGCACTGCAGGGATTCTATGATTCTTAGAACATCTTCCCTGAAAATCAGTGGGTGTGAGTGCTCATGTTTTGAGTGAAGGAAGAAGTAATATGGTCAAATTGTAGATGTGAGTCTACATGAAGAGAAACACCAATATTTTAACCAAAATAATTGAAAAGATCATCACTCGTTGCCTAATACTACACCCGTTCTTGAATTGGAAAATAAAAATAAAGGCCGGAGTGTTACCACAGTTCACGCTGGCGGGATTTTCCCATTCCATTGCAGTGAATGGAGATTTGGCTGGATGCCAAATTCTCTGACCTTGCTGCAGCAGGACAGTGGTAGGAACAGCCGGTAAGATCGCGCCCAAAGTCTTTATGAATTGATTTGTGATCTGATTCAGCAAACTGAGGGGGAAAGAAAAGCAAGGTTTGCATTACAAATATAAGGCTTATAGGATTTGTGTATTTTGGGACTGTCTCTTTAATTTAAGATAAAATGAGTTGTGATGGGAATCATGTGACTGCTTCAAATTCTGCCCAACAACAAGCCTGGGTGGTTTTGTTGCTTTGGAAAGCTTAATTCTATTCAAATAAGAACATAAGAAATAGGAGCAGGAGTAGGCCATTTGTTCCTCAAACCTGCTCTGCCATTCAATAAGATCATAGCTGATCCAATTGTGGCTTTAACTCCACTTTTCTGTCTGCCATCCAGAATCCTCGACTCCGTACAGGTGAAAAACCTGTCCAACTCAGCCATGAAGATATTCATTGACAGCGCTCACTAGAGTAGTTGCACAGTCACATGAAACATTTACCGGCACGGTGGCACGGTGATTAGCACTGCTGTCTCACAGCTCCAGTGACCCGGGTTCGATTCTTGACTTGGGTCACTGTCTGTGTGGAGTTTGCACATTCTCCCCGTGTCTGCGTGGGTTTCCTCCGGGTGCTCCAGTTTCCTCCCACAGTCCAAAGATGTGCGGGTTAGGTGGATTGGCCATGCTAAATTGCCCATAATGTCCCAGGATGTGTAGGTTAGAGGGATTAGTGAGGTAAATGCGTGGGGTTGTGGGGATAGAGCCTGGAGTGGGATTGTTGTTGGTGCAGACTCGATGGACTGAATGGCCTCCTTCTGCCCTGGAGAGTTTCTTTGATTTCGGAGGTTCCCTAACTCAAGACTTTGCTAAATGCCATCTAAACTCTCGAGAATTGTGGGGTGTTTCCCTATATGGAAAGAATATACTACACATTAGACACAACAGATACTCTCAGTCACTTGGTTTGGAACCCTGCAAATAATGGTGAAGAGTTTCTAGATGTGCCAGATACCTGGTTGCCTAAGGTAAAAGATTGTATTCCAGATACCTGTATAACCATATCATTAGATGCTGAAAACGTCACAAAGGTATTTAAGTTAAAAGTTCAATAGTTGTTTACACTTGATAATCTGACAAGAGTTAAGGCCCAGAAAACACGTGAGTAGCAATCATAGAATCCCTACAGTGCAGAAGGAGGCCATTCGGCCCACGAGTCTGCACTGGCTCTCTGGAAGAGCATTTTACCCAGGTCCACCCCTCTGCCCTATCCCCATAACCCCGTCCATTTACCATGGCCAGTCCACCTAACTTGCACATCTTTGGGCTGATTCTGGGCGTCTGGCGAGTACACTGGTGGCAGCTACCACCCGGTGCTACTGATGGCAATAAGAAGCTTCTGCTTTTCTTACAGGGTGCAGGATTCCCATCCCCAGGTCCTTGATCTCAAGTAAGGCCCATTGCTGCCATTTAATGCCATGCCTCATGTCAGTGTTCGCAAAGCTTAAGGAAGAACCACAAAAAGTAGACATTTGGCATCTGTAGTGCACATCTGAGACACACTGACCTCTGTATTTATCTTTATTTTAAAGAAGTGTCCATCAGCTTCCGGGTGGTTCAGATTCAGTCCTTGACTTGGCCCAGTTGTGACAGGATTAAGTTAGTACACTTCTTTTCCCTCGGTGTACCAACCTGCGTTGTTGCAGCCAGTTTTAATAAAGTTTATTTATTAGTGTCACAATTAGGCTTACATTAACACTGCAATGAAGTTCCTGTGAAATCCCCTAGTCGCCACACTCCAGCACCTGTTTGGGCTACACTGAGGGAGAATTTAGCATGGCCAATGCACCCTAACCAGCACGTCTTTCAGACTGTGGGAGGAAACCGGAGAACCCAGAGGAAACCCACGCGGACACAGGAAGAACGTACAGAATCAAACCCGGGTCCGTGGCATTGTGGGCAGCCGTGCTAATCACTGTGCCGCCCCAGCATGAGACAAAGGAACTCTCAGCATTGAGAGTCCTCATTCCCGCCGATATGGATGCATGAGCAAAGGGAATGTGGAGGCTATTACTAGGCCACGTGGGCACCCATGCTCCAGGCCTATGAAGTCCCAGCAGGGTTTGCAGTTGTTCCCTAATTTTAGCTTCCTGTTAGCTTTTAAACCCTCGTAAATTATTGTGCCCTACTTCTGCTTGGTACACGACCATTTGCAGTATCATATTCAGTAAAACTGACCTTTCTTTCATGACTCCTAGAAATATGCACAGCTAATGGAGCATCCAAATCCCACAATGGCAGCTGTAGAGCCTTTTGCTGTTGCAGTTTGCTAGTCTGCTAGTTTACACGCTTCAGTCAATTGATCCCTTAGGGTTGCAAATGTGTTTTTTTCACTGGGCTTTTTGCTAAAGCTCCTAGCTCAATGCAACAAATAACCACAGCAGTTTAAAAGTTATGGCTATTCTTATCCATGAAGCTAAAGGGCCAACCCAGTTCCATCACTTTTTATGCCCTGATAGATGTTTAATTCAGAATGTATGAATTACAAAGGACTTACAAAGGAGTTATAGATACCATTTGGCTGGAATCAGCATGACCATGCAAACCCAGAGAATGTGGTCAAATAGAATATCCAGATATTTCCAGATGGGTGGTTTTCAAAGCAATTTATCCTTCCTGAAATAAGACATTTACACTAAAACGTTACACTGGGGTTAAGTCCAGACAGAATTCATTGCAGAGTGAACATCATGATGTGAAATAGTCAACAAAAAGTAAGAAATTGTAGAGAGTCAACTTACATTAGCTTACTGGAGTGAACACACTTGACTCGGGCCTTTCTTACTCCTTGCCGCTCACTAAATGAAAACAATTCTAATTCAACCAGTCCCCTGATCCCCAAATATTTCATCATTTAGAACTTGCTCCCAGGCTCCATTGGCACAATTTTGAACTAGGAAGTTGACAATGGGATTCCACAATGACCATGGCTTGAATTTTATGCTCTGCCACCCACAACACCAACCCCTAACCAGCAGGTTCTGAGATGGAGGCAGCACAGAATTGCATGGATGATATTCTCTCCGGGATCCTGCCCGCCCCAACCCAGGTTTGATTTGACAGTGAGGTGGGCAGAGCCTTGATGGGACTCAAACCGCTGACCCTATTAAGGCCCTTAAGTAGCTACTTAATGGGCAGTAAAGGGCCTATTCCCACCAGCCTCAATTCTCAGGCTGGCAGGCGCTGGGTAGCCGAGGATGAGAAATAGAAAAAATGCACTATCCTCCATCTCAGGTAGGAAGGGGGTGATGGGGACGCCTCCATCGGAAGTCCCCTTCTGACCGACCAGGAATGCCCTGCTCTAACGGATTAGACACTTCCAGACCTCCCTCCCACCTTCAGTCTATGCTTGATTAACCAATCCCCACCCTCCATTCCGTAATGCCCCAGGGCATCTGTTACACTCCCTTCTCCAGGACCCCTGCCACTTATCTTCATACCAGCTTCCTGCGCTTAGTTCCATGCACGGTGTTGTAGTGTCTCTTCCAGCCAGTGCCTGGGTGGACTGACAGCTGTCGGCCAATATGATTGGTGCCATCTCTCCAAGGCAGATGGAAGTCCCAACTACTGTCAATCAACACTCATTTGAATTTGGGATTGTGGTCGGTGCAGACTCGATGGGCCGAATGGTCTCTTTCTGTACTGTAGGGTTTCTATGATTTCTATGAACCAAAAAAGTTAGGTGTTGACTCACATCACTAACCTCACTCAACATTTCCCCAGAACATCAAAATGTGTGCCAATTTCAGCCATGAAACTGCATCTTCCTACTGCACAGGTCTGGTTGCCAAATCAGGAATACATTCCAGCACTTGCTTCAAACAGTCCGAGCACTGTAAACAGCTTACAACACTGTAAATGCTGTCACATGGTAATGCATCTGATGCACTCAGAATGATGGTACTTCTGCTAATAATATGGTACCAGTCTTTCTCAAGAGCTCAATCAATTCGCTTTGAAGTGCCACTGAAACTGGCCCCCTCGGGTTATAACATCCGTAGCAAACTAAATTCAACATTTCCAAGAAAATATAGCAGAGCAGTGCAACAATTATCAAACCCTCCTCCCATTGCTGCAATCGAGTAAGACATTCAGCCCATTAGGGTGCTAGGTGCTAGACTGTGCATGATTGCTGACTATCCTTGCCAGACTATGTCAGTTTCTGAAACAGGAACTAGGCAGTGGCAAAACATGGGATACATGAGCAAGCAATGAACCATGGAATAAGAAAGGACATGTGTTAAAATTAAACTGCATGTTTTTTTTCCATACTGTCACGCTTCATTTGTGCAGCATCAGACAACATGTTCAAACAAAATCAGACTGACCCATCACAGCGAGGTGATTAAGCAGCACTGAAGATGAAGAGGTTACAACATGTCGGGGAGAAGACACTGTAATATAAATGAGGCCACTCAGAGAGCAGAGAACCACCTCAACGGTCGCTATACTGCCCTTCCCCCAGAGGCAGAAATGCTACCCGTGACCCCTGGGTCAATATTCAACACTACACATGGGCAGCTTCAGCTATATGATGGTGTTAGTCAGCAGCATAAGGGAAATATTGATATACAAACATGAACAAAAGAGTTCACAAACACAGGTTACCAATTTTTAAAAATTGGTTTTCAATTCAAGGCCACTTGAACATAAACCTTCTGAAAGCTCTAAACGCTCCCACAATTTTCTAATTTTATATTGATATTCAATGTTTTTATGTTATTTCCATCATGCCATTCCTCCTGTCAGTTTTCACAGAGAAATAAGGAATTCTTTCGAGCTTTATAATAACTATGATTTTGACTAAATTCCATACCTATGCAATCTGTCACTCAAACCCATTTTCTTGTGGAGGGACAAATGATTTCATTACTCATTATCAATAAATGGGCGGAATCTTCAGCTCTGAGGATATGAGTTTGAGTCGGGATCCCTTTCAGGTTTCGATCCCACCCTGACTGTCAGGGCCCAAAGGTGGCAGATTAAGTGCTGTCACTAGGTCCACTGTCCAATTAAGGTTGACGGGAAGCTGCTGACCCAAACAGAGGGCCTACAGCTTTGGAAAGTTGGCAGTCCCACAGACAGAGGTAGTCAATGTCAGAGAGAGAATACAATAGTACCTCCATCTTAATGCATCCTCTGAAGAAATTTGAATTTCATAAAATGAGCTGTGATCACAGCTGCAAGGCCACTCCAGGGAGAGGGGAGATCTCCTCCACAAGACAGCTGGGAGTAGCAGCATTGGTGCAAGGCTCTGGAGAAGAGGTCGAAACAGGAGGCCTCACAAATCACTGGTCCAGCCACCAGTAAGCCACCACTCTTACCTTGGCTCTCAAATCTCAGCCACAATCAGCCCGCAAACGGACATTTAATTATGAACTTTGAAAAAAACCTGTCACTGTTGGGCAGGTAACCTCTGCCAGTGCTGAATTCCCTCTGGGAAGATGGCCACATTGGACTGTTAAATCTGTGTATTTCTCTGAAAAACATTTCAGTCTCACCTTGATACCCAACCCCATGGCGCCGAGAAGATTCGTCCAATGTGGGACATGCGTCCCTCAATTGGTAGCCCTCTTGCCTCTGAGTAAGAAAGTTGTGCATTCAAGTCACAGTCCAGGGGACTATCTAGGCTGACACCCCAGTGTAGTACTGGTGTGCTGCACTGTTGATGGATGAGATGTTAAGCCGAAGGCTTCTCTGCTCTCTCAGGTGGATGTAAATGATCCTATGGCACTATTCCAAAGAAGAGCAGGGAAGCCATTCCCAGTGTCCTATCTAATAATCATTCCTCAATCAACCTTACTCTGGGCAATATCACATGTATTTCTGTTTGTTGCAGCTTTCTGGGTGCAAATTCACATTCCCTTCATTAAAATAGTTAAGCTTCAAAGTTATGTCAGTGGATGTAAAGCGCTTGAAGATGTCTGGGTGGTTGTGAAAAGTGCTACAGTTATGACTATTTTCAATCAAGCTTAAGCATTGGAAAGTTGCATTAGTTAAATATTTTGTAAAACTGCGACCACACACAGTCTCCTTAAAACAAATTTAGCTGTGAAGACAGCACTGGGCAATAAACATATTTTCCTGAGAATCATCCCGTTAAATGTAGACATAATAAAACTTTTAATTATCTGGTTGGTTGTGATAACTCAGTAAATTGTTATGAAGTTATTTATCTTTAATCACACAATTTCTTGTAATGACATGCAGGTTTTAAAAATGAATAAAATATCTTTTGAAAGCAATATGCTGATTTTTTGTATACAGCAAGCTAGGACTTCTTGTGAGTATACCATTTCATAGAATCCCTGCAGTACAGAAGGAGAGTAAGAAGTCTCACAACACCAGGTTAAAGTCCAACAGGTTTATTTGGTAGCAAATGCCACTAGCTTTCGGAGCGCTGCTCCTTCGTCAGGTGAGTGGAAGTTCTGTTAACAAACAGGGCATATAAAGACACAAACTCAATTTACAGAATAATGATTGGAATGCGAGTCTTTACAGCTAATCAAGTCTTAAAGGTACAGACAATGTGAGTAGGGAGAGCATCATCTCACGTGAGAACACCATCCACCAGGTACACGGTACATACTCTTGCAACTCGGCCAACGTTGTCTACCTGATACGCTGCAGGAAAGGATGTCCCGAGGCATGGTACATTGGGGAAACCATGCAGACGCTACGACAATGGATGAATGAACACCGCTCGACAATCACCAGGCAAGAGTGTTCTCTTCCTGTTGGGGAACACTTCAGTGGTCACGGGCATTCGGCCTCTGATCTTCGGGTAAGCGTTCTCCAAGGTGGCCTTCACGACACACAACGCAGAGTCACTGAGCAGAGACTGATAGCCAAGTTCCGCACACATGAGGACGGCCTCAACCGGGATCTTGGGTTCATGTCACACTATCTGTAACCCCCACGACTTGCCTGGACTTGCAAAATCTCACTAACTGCCCTGTCTGGAGACAATACACATCTCTTTAACCCTGTGCTTAATGCTCTCTCCAGTCACATTGTCTGTACCTTTAAGACTTGATTAGCTGTAAAGACTCGCATTCCAACCATTATTCTGTAAATTGAGTTTGTGTCTTTATATGCCCTGTTTGTGAACAGAACTCCCACTCACCTGACGAAGGAGCAGCACTCTGAAAGCTAGTGGCATTTGCTACCAAATAAACCTGTTGGACTTTAACCTGGTGTTGTGAGACTTCTTACTGTGTTTACCCCAGTCCAATGCCGGCATCTCCACATCGTACAAAAGGAGTGCAGTGCATCGAATCTGCACCGACCACAATCCCACCCAGGCCCTATTCCTATAAACCTTCATGTTTACCCTGCTAATCCCCCTGACACCAGGGTTAATTTAGCATGGCCAATCAACTTAACCCACACATCTTTGGACTGTGGGAGGAAACCAGAGCACCTGGAGCAAACCCACGCAGACACGGGGAGAATGTGCAGACTCCGCACAGACAGTGACCTGAGGCCAGAATTGAACCCGAGTCCCTGGCGCTGTGAGGCAGCAGTGCTAACCACTATGCCACCGTGCTGCTCCTTTACTTACTGAAGTCACGTTTGTCTCTCACACTTAAACTTACTGATTAATCATCGCATTTAAAATCCAGTAATAGGGTGTGAGCATCTCTGGCAAGGTCAACATTTGTTGTCAGCCCTAATTTCCCTTGGGAAGATGATGGTGAGCCATCTTTTTGAACCGTTGCAGTCCATATGGTACTATATGGTGATATAGCTCCAAGTCAGGATGTTATGCAGCTTGGAGGGAAAGTGTCAGGTGATGGCAGTCCCAGCTGTCGAGGTGGTAGAGGTCACAGTTTAGGAAAGAGCTCTGCAACTTGCTGCGATGCATCTTGCCAATGGAACACATGGCTGCCGCTCTGCGTTGGGTGGTGGGTTGAGTGAACACGTAAGGTGGTAGATGGAGTGCTGATGAAGCAGGTTGCTTTATCCTGGATGGTCCCAACCTCCAGATTTCTCCCTTATAGTTGGTGGACAAGCTTTGGGGAGTCAGGAGATAAGTTACTAGCTGCAGAATTCTGAGGGCGGGATTTTCCGACCCTTCCCGCTGGTGGAATCTTACGGTCCCGCTGAAGATGAACCCCATGTGGGAGGTTCACTGGCGGCAGGATGGGCGAGCCATGCAAAACGCCATAGACATCAGCAGGACAGGAAGATCCCACCACCGACCAATGGCGAGTTGACTCCACCACTGGAAACCAGGCAATGGGCAGGCCAGAGAATCTCACTCCAGTCTCTGAGCTGCTCTTGTATCTACACTATTTAAATAGCTGGTCCTGCTAGGTTTCTAACCAAACCTGCAGAATGCTGCCTCTAGAGTACCACGAACTTGAGGACTGTAAGAGGTGGGCCACTTGCCTGATGCTGACCCAATCACCTCTCTTATCCCAAACTCTATGAGCATTGTTACACTATCTCTAGTGTGGCCTGTCAGCCCGTAGAATTCCACCATTCCCCACTACAAGCCACCCCCAAAGGAAGCCCAACAGTTGTGCCTTTGTGATTCCAGACACTACAGTCACCTTTCCAAGATTTTAAGGTTTTGTAGCTCTCTCCTAGATCTGTAGGCCCCCTTCTATATTCTCACAGAACCACTCATGCCCGTGTTCCAGGACTTGGAACAATGGATAACTCCACACAGACTATGACATGCCTCAAATCTAGATAGATCACTTTCTTTCAGTGCTACCACAAACACCCTCCAAAGCAAGTGGACATTCAATTCTCCTCCTATCAATGACAGCCTAAGGAACCCCTTTTACCGCCGTTGGCTCTGGATGCTGGTACCCTCCTCAATGTTACCATCCCCTTGGACCTTTCATCCTGAATGCTGCGGATAGTCCTACTACCTCACCATAGTGTTTCTAGGTTTTAGGATTTGCCAAAGATACTGCCTAATTCCGCAGTCCTCTCCCACTCCCCACATTGTTGCCAAACCCCCAAGCTCCCTCTCTGCACTACCGCTTTATGGTAGAATGGAAATTTTAACACAAAGTTAAGAATGTTGGGGTTTGATTGGACCTTGGCATTGTGCAGATGTTAGGGTAGATTGTATGCCACACAATCTGTCAAAAGGTGAGAATATGGAAGCAGTGAGGCTGATCACCATTCCTTCCTCACATCTACTCTCTCTCATAACTAATAGAATCCACAGCAAGCTCATAGTCAATTGATCAAAGAAAGCAATTACTTCTCAGTGTCAATATCACTGGAACTAACTGCTAAAATAAATCATATTTTCAGCACCATAAACAGCTCCTTAAAAAGGGGTTTAAATATGTGTATCCCGAGGTTGGAATGTTGGAATTAGGATTTAACAATCAAAATAATTTTAGCATTTGCTCCATTTGATCGGATGTACAAATCTCTACCCTATCTATTGCACCGATTGGATTTTCACACAAAAGTCACAGGCGAAGCTGTCACTGTAGCTAAAAGAAGTAAAACTATATTGCACTGACCATCTGTACTCGGGACTCCAGAAATTTAGTGAACTGATAAGCTCATTTTGATTTGAAAGACACCAATATTCCTGTACTGTAATATTAAAGGAGCCAATGCCTAATCTTCTCTATTATTTCCTGAAAAATAAAATTGCACCAATACCCTCATTTATTTCTGAAACAGCCATTATCAAAATAAGCAGAGTTTTCAACTAACATTCAGAGTTCTAGCATTCAGAAATGGCAGCAGCCAAGTAGACGGAGAGTCTACTAAACCTTTTCTTTCTGTAAAGAATAGCTGTCAGCTAAACCGACTGCTGAAAATTGATATTCTCATGGTTAAGATCTATAGCACATGGTAAAACATACAGCTGTTCAACAAGGTAACCAGGGGTTGAAGTGCACAGCGGACATAGAACCCTAGATTGGCCTACTTCTGCACTGGAGGCATTCATCCCATCGAGTCTGCACCAACTCTCCAAAGAGCATCTTACCCAGGCCCTCCCCTCCACCCTATCCCCATACATTCACCACAGCAAAATCCACCTAACCCACACATCTTTGGTAAAGGGGCAATTTAGCATGGCCAAACCAGCTAATCTGCACAATCCTTCTCAATACCAGCACAGCAGCAAAGCTTCCATAGTTAGCTGCCTCAGGAATCAGCGCATCTTGGAAGACAACAGGGACACAAGTTTTCCTGCCAGCTTACCACGTTTTCCAATGAGTGATCATTTTTCTCTGCTAAGTTAACTGGTCTCAACTGGTTAACTCTGGGTGGGTCGGAATACAAATGGTGTCGGTGCCACTGAGTTACATAAGGAGGAGTGGGCACCAGTAAGGATACAACAATTGGCACTGCATTCAGGGACTATGAAGGGTAAGGACTTCCACTTGCCTTACCATGAATAATTTATGCTAGAAGTGCATGTTTAAATATAGGCGGTGCAAAGTACTGGTCACTACACCTCCAATGTTCAATGATTTGCTAACAGTCCCTGTCAAGACTTACATACAAATAACAATGGTTTGAGTGAGATAGAGAGTGTCCCTGGAACGGTACCCGAGGAAGACTAGGAGGAAACAGAAGAAATTACTAAAAACTGTGAATCATAGAATTCCTACAGTGCAGAAGAGGCCATTCGGCCCATCGAGTATGCACCAACTCTCCAACAGAGTAACTTACTCAGGCCCCTCTCCCCCTCCCCATCCCTACAACCCCACACATTCCCCATGGCTAATCCATCTAACCTACACACTTTGGAACACTAAGGGCCAATTTAGCATGGCCAATCCACCTAACCTGCACATCTTTGGACTGTGGGAGGAAACCGGAGCACCCGGAGGAAACCCAGTTCTTGAACAGCATCCATGTAGTCTATTGGGTTCAGTCTGTTAAACAATTACATAAATAAGGCTTAAAAGTGAGCTGCTGTACTATAAATAAAGCTAAAGCCCAAGGACACATTTGTAACCACTGATAAATCTGTCAGTAATATTCCTACATAAATATGTACAACTTCCAGATGCTAGCAAATAAAAACAACTTGTGTTGATACAGTACCTTCAATATGGCAAAACCTCCTAAGGCACTCCACAGGGGCGTTGTCAAACAAAGTTTAACACTGAGCTCCATAAGGAGATATTAGGACAGATGAAAGAGGGGGCATCTTAAAGAGGCAAAGAGAAGTAGAAAGGCAGAGCGGCTTAGGGAGAGCATTCCAGAGCTTAGGACCTAGAGAGCAAAAAACACGGTGACCAATGGTGGAGTGTTTAAAATTGGGAATGCCCAAGAGGTGACAATTGGAGAAGTACAGATATCTCACTTTTGTAAACTTGAAATACAGCAAGTCAGTCAATATTTGAAAATAGGTTTTTCATCCCATCTATTGATCCCTTTCTGCCAAGGGTACTTTCCTCAGTAGGTGGCAAGCTGCTTCTAAAAGTTGCTTTTCTTGGCATTATATATTGTATATACTTCTCCCCCTTATAGTGGTATCGTCGCTGGACTAGTAACCCAGAGACCCAGGGCAAGATCTGGGGACCTGGGTTCAAATCCCACCTTAGGAGATGGTGAAATTTGAATTCAATAAAACAAACCTGGAATTTAAAGGTCTACAAAAGTCTTAAAAAGACCTCAAAACCATTGTCGTAATTACCCATCTGATTCACTGATGTCCTTTTGGGAAGGAAATCTGCCATCTTTGCCCGGTCAGGCCTACACACCTCAGCAAAGTGGTCGACTCTTAAAAATGCCCTCTGAAATGGGGGACAGTTAAGGATGGACAATAAATGCTGGGTCCAGCCAGTGATGCCCACTTCCCATGAATGAATTTTTAAAAAGGCCATAGTCATCTTCAGGTCTTTAATTCTGAACATTAGGAAGGCCAGAATACTCACTCCAGATGAAGAAGATTAGACAACTCAGTTAAGCCCAAGACTGCCTTCACTCAATATCAACATACATACAGTTACAGCAAAGGTTTATGCACCGTAATCAGCTATAGGACACCTGTCTGATTTTTCCCACTCCAGCCATCAGCTATTCAGGCCAACTGTAGAATATCTAGTGTTCCTATGCTTGAGGTTAGCTAAATCAGAATAGACCAGGCATGAAACCTGCTATCACATTCACATGGCTTATCAATGTAAACCCCCTTAAAGGTCTTCCAGGAATTGGCTTCCTACTTGAGTTGGAACGGTTCCCCACTTTGGGTTTCGTCCCTTAATGCACCAAAACTACAACTTGGCTCACTGTTGGATAATCACACCATTTATTTTCATTAAAGTTCCTCTTAAGTTCCACATTTGTCTTGTGGAAGTCATTTAATCCCATTGCCCTTCATCGTTCATTCAGTAAACAGACCAACAACTTGAGTACTCAATCACACAAACCAAGGTGAATCAGAGAATGCTGGAAATACATAGCAGGTCTATAAACATCCATTAAATGGTAATAAGGTGGATTTTTTTCAGTATAGGAACATAGAAACTAGAAGCAGCAATAGGCCATTCGGCCCTTCGAGCCTGCTCCGCCATTCATTTTGATCATGGCTGAGCATCAAATCCAATATCCTGATCCCCCTTCCCCCCATATTCCTTGATCCCTTTTGCCCTTAGAGCCATATCTAATTTATTTTTGAAATCAGACAACGTTTTGGCTTCAACTACATTCTGTGTTAGTGAATCCCACACATTCACCACCCTTAGTGTGAAGAAATTTCTCATCTTAGTTCTAAAAGGTTTGCCCCGTATCCTCAAACTACGACCCCTAGTTCTGGACTCCCCTACCATTGGGAACATTCTCTCTGAACCTACCCTGTCTAACCCTGATGCAATTTTATAAGTTTCTATGAGATCCCCTCTCACTCTTCTAAACTCCAGTGAATATAATCCTAACCAACTTAGTCTCTCTTCATATGACAGACCTGCCATCCCAGAAATCAGCCTGGTAAATCTTCGCTGTACTCCCTCTATAGCAAGGACATCCTTCCTCAGGTAAGGATACCAAAACTGCACACAATACTCCAGGTGTGGCCTCACCAATGCCCTATACAATTGCAGCAAAACATCCTTATACCTGTACTCAAATCTTCTCACTATGAAGGTCAACATACTATTTGCCTTCTTTATCGCCTGCTGTACCTGTGTGCTTACTTTCAGTGACTCATGCACGAGGACTCCAAGGTCTTGCTGAGTATCCACCTCTTTCAATTTACACCTATTCAAGTAATAATCTGTCTTCCTATTAGTGCTACCGAAGTATATAACCTCACATTTATCGACATTACACTGCATCTGCCATGTATATGTCCACACACTCAGCCTGTCCAAATCATGCTGAAGTATCTCTGCATCCTCCTCACAGCTCACCCTCCCACTCAACTTTATACATTTGCAAATTTCGAGATAATACATTCAGTTGCCTCTTCCAAATTATTAACATATATGAACAATTGGGGCCCTAGCACAGATCCCTGTGGAACCCCTTTAAACACTGACAAAAAAAGACCCATTTATGCCAACCCTTTGCTTCCTATCTGCTAACAAGCTTTCTATCCATCTCAGGGCATTACCTGCAATCCCATGTGCTTTACGTGGCCTTTCTTAAAACAGCAGGAATAACTCTTGTGATGACTCAAAAGTAGAGTTGGTACCCAAATATTTACCCTGTCTCTTCTCCTTATACCAGTTGACATACGCCAATTTCGAATCTTCCCTACTTATTCCAGATTTAGAACGGTTTTGTTTTTCTCTTTTTATCCAGTTGAGGAAAATCTTGGGTTTTAACCCTGATCTATACAGAGTTAACTGATCTTAATGAGGGCAAGAGTTAGGGTACCAAAGTTGGGCTTGGCAACAGAAAAATCAAGGATTCTTGCCCTCCCAGCATAATTAGCAGCATCTTTTCAGTGAGTCTGTCCTCACCTGACACGCAAATATACAGAAGCCATTGAAGCGCAATCAAGAGCATGAACCCTGGCTCATTTTTCTACCTCCCTAACCTACGGGAGAATGGCCCCCTTGGCTAACCCAGCTAAGATTCGCTATTTATTCAGTGAATAATCTCATTCTAAAGATTCATGGAGGCCAGCCTCCTTACCTTGCCCCAAGCTTGAAGGGTGGTGTCCCGCAAGCCAGATGCAACCCATTGTCTTTCTCTGATGGGGCAGCATGGTGACACAATGGTTAGCACTGCTGCCTCACAGGGACCCAGGTTCAATTCCGTCCTTGGGTTTCTGTGTGGAGTTTGCACATTCTCCCCATGTCTGTATGGGTTTCCTTCAGGTGCTCTAGTTTCCTCCCACAGTCCAAAGATGTGCGGGGTTAGGTGAATTGCTCATGCTAAATTGCCCCTTTTTGTCAGGGGGATTAGCAAGGTGCATATGTGGGGTTACGGGGATAGGGCCTGGGTGGGATTGTTGTTGATGTAGGCTCGATGGGCCGAATGGCCTCCTTCTGCTCTGTAGAAATTCTATTATTCTATGACAGAGATGTCCATGGTCCTTTCTTGACAATAGCTAATTACTTAAAGAAACATTACTTATATCCCAAAAATTGAACAATACTTCCATGCAAAAACTGGTAAGAAAGATGGGATTCCTAGTTTTGATGGTAAAATGTCCCAAAAAATTGAGAATTGGCTTAAAAAGGACAACATTTGATGATTATAAAATGAAAATTGCTCTGTTATGGAAAAATTACCATTTATCCTCTGGATAAAAAGGTGTTTCCTCACATCCCCCCTCACCTCCTGTCCCTCACCTTGAACCCATGTCCCTTTGTGACTGACCTTTCTACTAAGGGGAAACAGCTGCTCCTCATCCATTCTGTCCATGCCCCTCATAATCTTTTACACCTCGATCAAGTCACCCTTCAGTCTTCTCTGCTCCAATGAAAACAACCCAAGCCTATCCAATCTCTCTTCATAACTTAAATGTTCCATGACAGACAGCATCCTGGTGAATCTCCTCTGCACCCCCTCCAGTGGAATCACATCCTTCCTACAATGTGGCAACTAGAACTGCGTACAGTACTTTGGCCTCACCAAAGTTCTATACAACTCCAACATGACTTCCCTGCTTTTGTAATCTATGCCTCGATTGATAAAGGCAAGTGTCCCATATGCCTTTTTCACCACCCTACTAACATACCCTTCTGCCAAATGATAGGGAAAGGGATTTGGGACATATTACTTACTATGTATCAAAAATATCTGGTCATTACGAAGTCTGAGGAGGATTGGTTTACAAATCAGAACAAGTCATGCTGATTTTTTATAGATCAATAATGAGGCCAGTTCTGGAGTGTGATGCAGTTTAGTTTAGCATACTTCATAAGTGACACAGATGCATCAGAAAATGTTCAGCCACAAGTGCCCAAGATAATTCTAGTTTCATTGGAGATAATTGTGAAGGTTTATTGAGGCTCGGTAATTACATTTTCACTGAAGAAATTTCTAAAGCAAACTTATGACAATATTGATAAGATTGAAGTAAAAAGCAAGAAGATTTGAACAATAGGCATGGGAGTACAGCATACAAGTTCATAAGCCATGAGTAGGCTTAGAAATTAGAGAAAATGCTCAGGCCATTTTGCTCATCTCACTCTTTCAAAGAAGCAAAATATAACTTATGGAATTAGCAGCCATCAAAATGCTGTACAACAACCACTGCAAAAACAGTTATCAAACAATCAATTCATTAACCCTTAAAAGCATCACACCAGCACATCAATCTACCATTAAAGCCTCTACTTATCAAATCTGACCAGGTCCATTTTGCAGCTGACTTTTCCATGTTCCAGAAGATCACAGATTTCTGAAGATTTAATCATGGTAAGAAGCCTCACAACACCAGGTTAAAATCCAACAGGTTTATTTGGTAGCATAAGCTACAAGCTTTCAGAGCGCAGCTCCTTCATCAGGTGAGTGGGAGTTCTGTTCACAAACAGGGCATATAAAGACACAAACTCAATTTACAAAATAATGGTTGGAATGCGAGTCTTTACAGGTAATCAAGTCTTAAAGGTACAGACAATGTGAGTGGAGAGAGGGTTAAGCACAGGTTAAAGAGATGTGTATTGTCTCCAGCCAGGACAGTTAGTGAGATTTTGCAAGCCCAGACAAGTCGTGGGGGTTACAGAGAGTGTGACATGAACCCAAGATCCCGGTTGAGGCCGTCCTCATGTGTGAGGAACTTGGCTATCAGTTCTGCTCAGCGATTCTGCGTTGTCGTGTGTCATGAAGGCCGCCTTGGAGAACGCTTACCCGAAGATCAGAGGCTGAATGACCATGACTGCTGAAGTGTTCCCCAACAGGAAGAGAACACTCTTGCCTGGTGATTGTCAAGCGGTGTTCATTCATCCATTGTCGTAGCGTCTGCATGGTCTCCCCAATGTACCATGTCTCGGGACATCCTTTCCTGCAGCTTATCAGGTAGACAACGTTGGCCGAGTTGCAAGAGTTTGTACCATGTACCTGGTGGATGGTGTTCTCATGTGAGATGATGGCATCCGTGTCGATGATCCGGCATGTCTTGCAGAGGTTGCTGTGGCAGGGTTGTGTGGAGTCGTGGTCACTGTTCTCCTGAAGGCTGGGTAGTTTGCTGCGGACAATGGCCTGTTTGAGGTTGTGCGGTTGTTTGAAGGCAAGAAGTGGGGGTGTGGGGATGGCCTTGGCGAGATGTTCGTCTTCATCAATGACATGTTGAAGGCTCCGGAGAAGATGTCATAGCTTCTCCGCATTGGGGAAGTACTGGACGACGAAGGGTACTCTGTCCACCGTGTCACGTGTTTGTCTTCTGAGGAGGTCGGTGCGGTTTTTCGCTGTGGCGGGTCGGAACTGTCGATCGATGAGTCGAGCGCCATATCCTGTTCTTATGAGGGCATCTTTCGGCGTCTGGAGGTGTCTGTTGCGATCCTCCTCATCCGAGCAGATCCTGTTTCTACGGAGGGCTTGTCCGTAGGGGATGGCTTCTTTAACGTATTTAGGGTGGAAGTTGGAGAAGTGGAGCATCGTGAGGTTATCCGTGGGCTTGCGGTACAGTGAAATGCTGAGGTGACCGTCCTTGATGGAGATGCGTGTGTCCAAGAATGCAACCGATTCCGGAGAGTAGTCCATGGTGAGTCTGATGGTGGGATGGAAATTGTTGATGTCATCATATAGTTGTTTCAGTGATTGTTCATCATGAGTCCAAAGGAAGAAAATGTCATCAATGTATCTAGTGTATAGCATCGGTTGAAGGTCCTGTGCGCTGAAGAGGTCCTGTTCGAACCTATGCATGAAGATGTTGGCATATTGGGGTGCGAATTTGGAACCCATAGCTGTTCTGTGTGTCTGGATGAAGAACTGGTTGTTGAAGGTGAAGACATTGTGGTCCAGGATGAAGTGGGTGAGTTGTTAAATTGCACCTGGAGACTGGCAGTTGGCGGCGTTGAGTACTGAGGCAGTTGCAGCAATGCCATCATCGTGGGGGGTGCTGGTGTAGAGTGCTGAGACATCCATTGTGACGAGGAGTGCTCCTGGTTCAACTGCTCCATGTGTGCTGAGTTTCTGTAGGAAGTCCGTAGTGTCGTGACAAAAGCTGGGGGTTCTTTGTACAATGGGTTTCAGGATGCCCTCGATGTAGCCAGAGAGGTTCTCGCACAGGGTCCCATTGCCCAATACGATGGGACGGCCGGGTGTGTTCGCCTTGTGTATCTTCGGGAGGCAGTAGAAATCTCCAACGCGGGGAGTACGTGGGATGAGAGCATGGAGGGTGCTCTGAAGATCCGGATCAGAGGTCTTGGTCCCTTTGTTTTGTCCCGAGGCATGGTACATTGGGGAGACCATGCAGACGCTACGACAACGGATGAATGAACACTGCTCGACAATCACCAGCCAGGAGTGTTCTCTTCCTGTTGGGGAACACTTCAGCAGTCATGGGCATTCAGCCTCTGATCTTCGGGTAAGCATTCTCCAAGGCGGCCTTCACGACACACTACAACGCGGAATCGCTGAGCAGAGACTTATAGCCAAGTTCTGCACACATGAGGACGGCCTCAACCGGGATCTTGGGTTCATGTCACACTATCTGTCACCCCCACGACTTGCCTGGGCTTGCAAAATCTCACTAACTGTGCTGGCTGGAGACAAGTTGGGCTGAAGGGCCTGTTTCCATGCTGTAAACCTCTATGACTCTATAAATACACATCTCTTTAACCTGTGCTTAACCCTCTCTCCGCTCACATTGTCTGTACCTTCAAGACTTGATTACCTGTAAAGACTCGCATTCCAACCATTATTTTGTAAATTGAGTTTGTGTCTTTATATGCCCTGTTTGTGAATTGAAATCCCACTCACCTGATGAAGGGGCAGCGTTCCGAAAGCTAGTGGCTTGTGCTATCAAATAAACCTGTTGGACTTTAGCCTGGTGTTGTGAGACGTCTTACTGTGCTTACCCCAGTCCAACACCGGCATCTCCACATCATGATTTAATCATGTACATACGTCTTTTATTATTCCATTCCTGCCCCACTTTTTGCATTAAAATATTTCTATATGGTTAGCTGCAAAAATGCCACAAAGTACCGATTTGTGGGCCAAAGTCCTCATAAATTCTCAACCAGTCTTATCTGCTCAGTACAAGCAATTCAGAATAATTTGGGAAATTGAATCCTACCCAAAGAATACTTTTCAAAATGCCTACTTTTTCCCATTGGAAGCTTGTTCAAAACCACAAAGAATGCACCACCGTAAGTACATGTAGGGTTGGTTTTGATATTGATGATCTAGTGCTTTTGTGGGATGACTGGAATTTTGTTTAATGCAAGAAATCTGTTTCTCCTTTAAATAAAAATCATTTTGTTGTTGCTTTTGCTCTGACTTGAGACGCAGCATCATTACTTATCAAGGCAATTAACATTTTGATGAACTTCCATATTAGCAAAGTTAATCTCTAAACTGGAAGCAAGGTTCCATCCACCCATTGATTTGTGCCTTTCCCATCATGCCTGGCTTTGGTCTTAACAGAATACAGCAGGCCGACTGCATGTTGGTCTGTCCATTACTTCATTAGTCAGACAGTGTGAGCATCCTTTCCGGAGGTATCACAGCTTGGTATGGCTCTTACTCCGACTAAGACAGCAAGAAACTACAAAGGGTTGCGAACGTAGCCAAGTCCATCACGCAAACCAGCCTCCCAACCAATGACCCGTCTACACTTCTCGCTGTCTCGGAAAAGCAGCCAGCATAATCAAGGACTCCATACACCGCAGGCATGTTCACTTCCACCTTCTTCCGTCGGGAAAAAGATACAAAAGTCTGAGATCACGTACCAACCGATTCAAGAACAGCTTCTTCCCTGCTGCATCAGACATTTGAATGGACCTACCATATATTAATTACATATTTCTCTACACCCTGGCTATGACTGTAACACCACATTCTGCACCCTCTCCTTTCCTACTTCCCTATGTACTCTATGAACAGTATGTTTTGTCTATATAGTGCAAGAAACAAGACTTTTCACTATCCCAATACATGTGACAATAATAAATAAAATCAAATTCAACCAGGGATCTCTCGCTCTGTTCCGTGATCAGGATATTCTGAATATTCTGATCACGGAACAGATTCCAAAGCCAACAAAGCCAAACCAGTGCTGGGTTGAGGTAGAATTAGTTGTAGTTGGGGGAGGAATCTGCCAGTTCCCCACTGATCCATCCCCTGCATTCAGACTCTCCTGACATCATCTGACCGTATTCAGTTAGGACTCAATTCAACTGGCGTCGTATCTGCATTTGCACAAAAGGTCACACAGTGAGCTCGTTAAGGATCAATTATACTTTTTTTTGTAGCCGTTTCACAAAGGGTAATGATTCATAATGTGGCTGAACTGCCTTGCATGGTTTAATTGCTGCCCTGCAATCAAACATGTCCCCAATTACAGAACAGCGGACTCCTGGTCTGAGACAGCACACGTACGCATGAGGACCCCACCAAGCAAACAGCACAATTTATTCACAAAGTTTGAGCGGGGTGGGGGGGGGGGGGGGACTCGTCTGGCGAGAGGGAGCATGTGATGGTTGGGAAATCAAAGAGAGGCTAATCGCATCTCATTGACAAGAATGACAAATTTCCTATCTAATATCTTATTTTGTTTGATATTAAGTTAATCATCTTAAACTGCTGAAACACCATTATGTGTCTGCAGGGAAAGTGCTGCATATTGCATCACGTCAGCAGCGCCACAAACATTGGCAATTATTCTTTTTGCAATGTCCCGGTGGTTTTTATAGTTGCCCGACCAAGCTGAAGATAAACGATCGAGACAAAGTCCCTGAAGGCAGTTGTGGTGTCAAACCCTGTGCAGTGCCAGACAATTGGTAGGGCGAAGAACTCCCGAATATTGTGAGATTAAACACATTTTATTGATTATAAAGACAATTTTTAAAACTGAAGCAAAAACCGGGGGGAGGAGGATTTCATTCAGCATTGTGCATTCAATCCTGTAAACTCCACATTGTTTTGTAAATCATACATTTCGTCTTAGAAAAGCCCCTCTCTTTCCAAACGATCAGGGACAGGCCATTCAGCCCCTAGAATTCAATCATCATCTCTCTTGATGCCCTTATCCAACAAAAATCTATCACATTCTTGAAAATTTCAATAAACTCATGCCTTTTGAGGGAGCAAATTCCAGGTATCTGCTACTTATTGTTTCAAGGCGTGCTTTGCGATTTCACTCCTCAGTCACTTAGCTCTAATTTTAAATAATCATAGAATCACAGAATCCCTACAACACAGAAGGAAACCATTCAGCCCATCGAGCCCTCACCAACAACAATCCCAACCAAGCCTCACGTATTTACCCTGCTGATCCCCCTAACAGTAAGGGGCCTAATTACCCCATTAATCCCCCTAACCTACACAGCTTGGGACGCTAAGGGGCAATTTAGCATGGCCAATGCACCTAACCTGCACACCTTTGGACTGTGGGAGGAAACTGGAGCACCCGAAGGAAACCCAGTCAGACACGGGGAGAATGTGCAAACTCCACACAGACAGGCAAGGCTGGAATTGAACCCGGGTCCCTGGCGCTGTGAGGCAGTGCTAACCACTGTGCCACCGTGCTGTCCCAATAATGCCCCGTTTGGATACCCCCCATCCGAGAAAACAATTTTTTTGTATCTACTCTATTGAATCTCTTCACTTTTTTAAACCCTTCAATTGGATCATCTACCAACCTCCTGAAATCAAGGTAATATTAGCCAAATTGATGCATAACTAAGTCCTGGTACTATTTTGGTGAATCTGTGCTGCACACCCACCGCTGCCCCCTCCCCACGGTAATTATGTATTTTCTGAAGTGAAGTGCCCAATCCTGAATGCAACACTCAAGATGGGATCTACCAAAAACTCTTTATAATTGAAATGAGCTGAAAGGGGTGTAAGGGTGAGGTAGCACCTCCCGCAGGCAGACTCACTACACTTGAGTGGCTCGTCCTGTATTGATCTTCATCTTCACCATCTCTCAGCTTTGACTCTGAGTAGTTGTTAGCTTGAGAAGCACCCATACCCCATTAAACCACTTTGACGGGCAGGTCAAATCAGGTGAGGGGAGCTGTTGGGTCTCCTACCCTCATCGACTTTGGGATTTGTCTTCTCTGGCTCACAAAGGCTGATTTTGGCAAACGTGATGGATGAAGTCAATCTCAGGTCCAACGGTGTTGAAGGCAGGTCAGCATCATTTTGTGGAAGTGCACAGAGCAGGACAAGATGCAGGAAGATGCCCTGGTGAGTCTAGCACCAGAGGCCTAGTCTCAGAATAAAGGGACGCCAATGAGGTGAGGAATTTCTTCTCTCAGAGGGTTGTGAGTCGTTGCCACAGAGAGCTGTGGGAACAGAGTCCTTGTGTATATTTAAGGCTGAGATAGATAGATTTTTGATCAGTAAGGGAATCAAGGGTTAAGGGGGAAGAGCAGAAAAGTGGATGTGAGGAATGTTGGACTGGCCATGATCCTATTGAATGATGGAGCAGGCTCGAGGCACCGAATGGCCTACTCTTGTTCCTATTTCTTATGATCGCCCACTGCATTCCAATCCATCTCCAGCCATTTAGATTTGTCTTGCCATTGGATCAAGATAGGTCAGGATGAGAGAAGTGAGGCTGACAGTGTACAACTCTCTCTCACTGTAATCCAATTCACATGCAAGCCATGTTCATCATCTTTCTATCATCAGTCATCCATCATCTATCTGTCACAAGTGCTGTGGCGATGAGTGAGCAATGTGGCAGCAGCCATGGATTCACGGGGACCTGTAACCAAAAACCAGTCAGATCAGGCCATAGGATCATTTTCCACCAAAACAAAGTGGAAGTGGAACTCGGCAGGCCCCTGAGCAACAAAGCAGCGTTTTGCAGGACAACATTGTTCAACTCCTTAATATGATCCGATTCCAGCCTTGGGTGACTGTCTGTGTGGAGTTTGCATGTTCTTCCCATGTCTGCGTGGGTTTCCTCCAGGTGCTCCGGTTTCCTCCCACAGTCCAGAGATGTGCAGTTTAGGTGGATTGGCCATGCTAAATTGCCCCTTAGCATCCAATGATGTGTAGGTTCGAGGGATTAGCAGGGTAAATACATGAGGTTCCAGGGATAGTGCCTGAGTAAGATGCTCTTTCGGAGAGTCTGCAGACTCGATGGGCCGAATGGCTTCCTTCTGCAGTGTAGGGATTCTAAGATTACCTGGGCACTGGTATTTAGTGACTTACACTTCCACAGTCTCTTAGTCCCAAGAAAATAATCCAATTTGTCTTTCTCAGGTCCAAAGTGGATAACCACACAATTCTCTATATTGAACTCCATCTATCATAGTTTTTCCCACTCACTGTCTGAATACTACTGGGGTGGACAGCCCACCTGGGGGAAGCAGCGGTGGCAGTGTCTCTGGAGCTGAGCCTGGCCCAGTAGTGCAAAAGGGTAAGGAAAGGAGGGTAGTGCTAATTGGGGACTCTACGGTGAGGGGGTCGGATAGGCGTTTTTGCGGACACAGACGGGACTCTCGGATGGTGGTTTGCCTCCCTGGTGCAGGGGTCCGGGATGTCTCTGGTCGAGTCCCAGAAATCCTGAAGGGGGAGGGAGAGGAGCCGAAGGTCGTGATGCATATAGGTACTGCTGACATAGGTAGGAAGAGGGAAGGGGTCATGAAAAGAGAATATAGGGAGTTAGGTAGACAGCTGAGAAAGAGGAATGCAAAGGTAGTAATCTCGGGATTGCTGCCTGTGCCGCGGGAGAGTGAGAACAGGAATCGGTGGAGAATGAATGCGTGGCTGAGGGACTGGAGCAAGGGACAAGGATTTGGGTACTTGGATCATTGGGACCTCTTTTGGGGCAGGTGTGACCTGTTTAAAAAAGACGGGTGGCACTTGAATCCCAGGGGGACCAATATCCTGGCGGGAAGGTTGGCTAAGGCTACTGGAGAGACTTTAAACTAGAAAGGTTGGGGGGAGGGAATCGAAATGAGGGGACTGAGAGCGAGGAGGTTAGTTCGCAAATAGATAAGGAATGTAAACAGGGTAAGAGGGAGGTTAGACGAGTGATGGAGAAGGGAAGTGCTCAGGCTGAAGGTCTGAGATGTGTCTATTTTAATGCCAGGAGTGTAGTGAATAAAGTGGATGAGCTTAGAGCGTGGATTGCTGCTTCGAATTGTGATGTGGTGGCCATTACGGAGACTTGGATGTCTCAGGGACAGGACTGGGTGCTTCAGGTGCCGGGTTTTAGATGTTTCAGGAAGGACAGGGAGGGAGGCAAGAGAGGGGGGGGAGTGGCACTGTTGATCAGGGTTAGTGTCACGGCTGTAGAGAAGGTGGACGCCGTGGAGGGATTGACTACGGAGTCTCTGTGGGTGGAGGTTAGGAACAGGAAGGGGTCGGTAACGTTGCTGGGTGTTTTCTATAGGCCGCCCAATAGTAACAGAGATGTTGAGGAGCAGATGGGGAAACAGATCCTGGAGAGATGTAGGAATAACAGAGTTGTCGTGATGGGAGATTTTAATTTCCCAAACATAGATTGGAATATCCCTAGGGCTAGGGGTTTGGATGGAGAGGAGTTTGTTAGGTGTGTCCAGGAGAGTTTCCTGACACAGTATGTGGATAAGCCTACTAGAGGAGAGGCTGTACTTGATCTGGTGCTGGCTAATGAACCTGGACAGGTGGAGGATCTCTCGGTGGGTGAGCATCTTGGGGATAGCGATCATAATTCTATCTCCTTCACGATAGCATTGGAAAGAGATAGGATCAGGCAGGCTAGGAAAGTGTTTCTCTGGAGTAAAGGGAAATACAGTGTCATCAGGGAGGAAATTAGACGGGTAAATTGGAAGGAGGCATTCTTGGGGAAAAGTACCGAAGGAAAGTGGAGGATTTTCAAGGAATGTTTGTCTGGAGCTCTGCATGACAATGTTCCGATGAGACAGGGGGGTGTTGGTAGGGTACGGGAACCGTGGTGCACGAAGGTTGTGATGAACCTGGTGAATAAGAAAAGAGAGGCGTACAGAAGGTTCAGAGAGCTAGGAGGTGTTAAGGATTTAGAGGAGTATACGGGATGTAGGAAGGAGCTTAAGAAGGAAATTAGGAGAGCGAGAAGGGGTCATGAGAAGGCCTTGGCGGGTAAGATTAAGGAGAATCCCAAGGCTTTCTACAAATATGTCAAGAGTAAAAGGATGAGATGTGAAGGCATAGGACCCTTAAAAGGTGAAGGGGGAAAAGTTTGTGCGGAACCGTTAGAAATGGCGGAGCTGCTTAATGAATACTTTACCTCGGTATTCACGGTGGAAAGGGATCTGGGTGGTTGTACTGCTGGTTTGCGGTGGACAGAAAGGATCGAGCATGTGGACATAAAGAAAGAGGATGTGTTGGAACTATTGAATGGCATCAAGGTTGGTAAGTCGCCGGGACCGGATGGGATGTACCCCAGGTTACTGTGGGAGGCGAGGGAGGAGATTGCGGAGCCTTTGGCGATGATCTTTGCATCATCGATGGAGACGGGAGAGGTTCCGGAGGATTGGAGGATTGCAGATGTGGTCCCTATATTCAAGAAAGGGAACAGGGACAGCCCGGGAAATTACCGACCGGTGAGTCTAACCTCAGTGGTTGGTAAGTTGATGGAGAGGATCCTGAGAGACAGGATTTATGATCATCTAGAGAAGTTTAGTATGATCAAAAGTAGTCAGCATGGCTTTGTCAAGGGCAGGTCGTGCCTTACGAGCCTGGTTGAGTTCTTTGAAAATGTGACCAAACACATTGACGAAGGAAGAGCGGTGGATGTGGTCTATATGGACTTCAGCAAGGCGTTCGATAAGGTCCCCCATGCAAGACTTCTTGAGAAAGTGAGAGGGCATGGGATCCAAGGGGCTGTTGCCTTGTGGATCCAGAACTGGCTTGCCTGCAGAAGGCAGAGAGTGGCTGTGGAGGGGTCTTTCTCTGCATGGAGGTCAGTGACCAGTGGAGTGCCCCAGGGATCTGTTCTGGGACCCTTGCTGTTTGTCATTTTCATAAATGACCTGGATGAGGAAGTGGAGGGATGGGTTGGTAAGTTTGCTGACGACACCAAGGTAGGTGGTGTTGTGGATAGTTTGGAGGGATGTCAGAAGTTGCAGCGAGACATAGATAGAATGCAAGACTGGGCGGAGAAGTGGCAGATGGACTTCAACCCGGATAAGTGTGTGGTGATCCATTTTGGCAGATCCAATGGGATGAAGCAGCAGTATAATATGAAGGGTACCATTCTTAGCAGTGTAGAGGATCAGAAGGACCTTGGGGTCCGGGTCCATAGGACTCTTAAATCGGCCTCGCAGGTGGAGGATGCGGTCAAGAAGGCGTACGGCGTACTGGCCTTCATTAATCGAGGGATTGAGTTTAGGAGTCGGGAGATAATGCTGCAGCTTTATAGGACCCTGGTTAGACCCCACTTGGAGTACTGCGCGCAGTTCTGGTCACCTCATTACAGGAAAGATGTTGAAGCCATTGAAAGGGTGCAGAGGAGATTTACAAGGATGTTGCCTGGATTGGGGGGCATGCCTTATGAGGATAGGTTGAGGGAGCTTGGTCTCTTCTCCCTGGAGAGACGAAGGATGAGAGGTGACCTGATAGAGGTTTACAAGATGTTGAGAGGTCTGGATAGGGTAGACTCTCAGAGGCTATTTCCAAGGGCTGAAATGGTTGCTACGAGAGGACACAGGTTTAAGGTGCTGGGGGGTAGGTACAGAGGAGATGTCAGGGGTAAGTTTTTCACTCAGAGGGTGGTGGGTGAGTGGAATCGGCTGACGTCGGTGGTGGTGGAGGCAAACTCGTTGGGGTCTTTTAAGAGACTTCTGGATGAGTACATGGGATTTAATGGGATTGAGGGCTATAGATAGGCCTAGAGGTGGGGATGTGATCGGCGCAACCTGTGGGCCGAAGGGCCTGTTTGTGCTGTGGCTTTCTATGTTCTATGTTCACTTAACCTGTCCATTTTCTTCTGTAATTTCTTTCTACCATCCACTGAACTAACTGTACCTCCTCACTTTGTGTCATTTGCAAACTTGGATATACCACTCTCCATTCCTTGATCCAGGTCATTAATATATATATGATAAAAAGCTCAAGCTTTTCCACAGAGCTGAAGGGTATTTAGTCTCATGAGATGGAACTTTCAATCAAGCAGTAAATGAGACATCTGAACCCTTCTTCAGATCATGATGATTAAATGTTCCTTCACATTACGATTGCTGTGGTTTCACACCGAGGCAAATAGAGCCTGAAACCAACTTGACACCACAGTGCAGCAGAGAGACTCTCATCCGGAAGGAGAGTTCCACTCGAATCTGGAACATTCTGATCTTCAAACCAGGTTTGCACCATGTATAAAAGTGTAACATTGGAGCCAAAGTGAATCTATTTGATATCAGAGCTAAACATGTGGGCCGCGATTCCCCCAGCCCAGTGCACTGCTCGAGTAGCACAGCGGGTGAGGAGACAACAGCTGGAGGCCTCTTGCAAGATTCACGACTGGCATCCGACCAGCCGCGAATCTCCGAGGCAGTTTTGTCAGTGTAATCAACTCCATGCCGGAAATCGGCGCAGAGCCGATTATCATATAGAAATGAACATTTCCGTATGAATAGCGGGCCTGGAATGAAATTCTCCAGGCTGCTAGCATCTCCCCGCCCCCCCCTCCGCCAGGAGTGGTTCCCACCAGCAGGGTTTACAATTGTTCCCCACAAACAGGGAAGAGACGTCCTCACCCCACAGGTGGGGAAAGAGGCCATTGAGGCCCCTGTGGAAGTTCAGGGTCAAGGAGGGTACCCTTTTGCAGTGCCAGCCTGGCATCCTGGCGCTGTCCAAGGGGCCCTTTGGCACTGCCCATCAGGCACCTTGGCACTGTCCACCGGGCACCTCGCAGTGCCAAGGGGACAGGGCTTGGGGGGGCGGGGGGGGGGGAGAGAGCTGGGGGCGTGCATACTGGGGGGGGTGGGGCCTATTGAGGGCGATTAAATGGGAGTAGCACACTTCACCTGTGTCACCCTGGTGCCCAATCGAGAGATACAAGATCGAGAAGTAGGGTGGCCATTGAAAACCACACCCCTGCCCTGGTCTTCAACCCTGTGTTCCCCTCTCCTGCAAACCCATCCCTGCAACTCCACTTACCTGAATCTAGGGACCCAGCAATGATCCTTGGTGATGACCCTGCAGCACTATCGGTAGCAGCCATCATTCCCAGGTGGGCTGCAGGCGCTGGAGAGCTGCCAGCCTCCGATTGCCTGACGGCTCTTGCCAGGCAGGATTGGGATCCTAAATCGCGAGGGAGGCCTGACATTGGCCAGAGGTCTTCCCGAGAGAAGCAACCTGTGTTTCCCTGTGTTGCATACTGGATGGCATTTCCCTGTCTACATCAACCGGGACAAAGTAGAAATGGTCGAGAGCTTCAAGTTTTTAGGTGTCCAGATCACCAACAACCCATCTTGATCTCTTCTTAATACTACAGTTAAGAAAACCCACTAACGCCTCTACTTTCTCAGGAGACTAAGGAAATTTGGAATGTCCGCTATAACTCTCACCAACTTCTACAGATGCACTATAGAAAGCATTCTTTCTGGTTGTATCACAGTTTGGTATGGCTCTTGCTCTGCCCAGTACCACAGGAAGCTACAAAGGGTCATGAACGAAGCCCAGTCCATCATGCAAACCAGCCTCCCATCCATTGACACTGTCTACACTTCCTGCTGCCTCCGAAAAGCAGCCAGCATAATTAAGGACCCCATGCACCCCAGTCATACTTTCTTCCACCTTCTTTCGTCAGGAAAAAGATGCAAAAGTCTGACATCATGTACCAACTGACTTAAAAACAGCTTCTTTCCTGCTGCCATTAGACTTTTGAATGGACCTACCTCATATTAAGTTGATCTTTCTCAACATCCTAGCAATGACTGTAACACTACATTCTGCACTCTCTCTTTTCCTTCCTTATGTACAGTATGTTTTGTCTGTAGAGCGCGCAAGAAACAATACCTTTCACTGTGTGCTAATACATGTGACAATAATAAATCAAATCAAATCACTGGTTCTCCAACCAGTGGATGGGACCCACGTCAGGAGTGTAAAATTCCACCTGATGCTTCAGAAGGGGATCCAGAAATCAGAATTCATTTTGACATTGAGCCAATCTATCGAATGAAAACCGTTGAAAGAAATACTCTGATCAGGTCTTGAGTTTAGTAGAAAATAGCAACCACATTCTTCAGAGGAGCGAAGGAAATCTGTCAATGTGATTGAGCCAAAATCAACCCCTTGCGAACAGGCATGACATTGATTAAGATGCATGCAAAAGTGTATAGTATTGTGAATAAAACACTCAGATCCTGGGAGGTTCTTCATTCCATCACCACCCTATGCTGAAGCCTACTTGAATCCAACACCTTATTAATGGTTTTATCCTAAGAATAAAACTGTTGGTTCAAAACAATCTTCTGATAGTTAAGTATTTCTTCTGCCATTTAAATGCATGTCCAATGGTTTCTCTCAGTTATTTCATATTATACATTTCCAAAGCCGGGTCAGTCAAACAATCGACCAAGCAAAGCTGAAGCATTTAAAATGGACATAATGCTTTAACGAATCATTCACGTTTTTGTAACAATGCTCATTTTTTGCTTCAGCAATTATCTCTCCCTCAAGGTACTTTAATGATAATGCACTTTTCTGTCTGGACAGTATCGAGGTGACGGCTCAATTTAATGGCAATAATTAATGCTTTCATTGTCTTCAATTAGACTTGGCTCATGCGTAGACCATTTACAAGAGGTATTTATTACTGTACCACAACTCAATTGTGTTGCACTCAACACACATTTAAAGGGACACAGTCAGCAGCAGTTAGGGAGCGATCAAGCAGGTAATGTTCTGGGACAGCCTATTCAGAAAGAGAATCTCAATCTCCACTAGTTTGGCTGTAGACATAAGATCACATTACAGCCACCAACATGATTGCTGTAATGGATAATTCTGAATTGAAGGGAAAAGAAAGCATTATCCACAGTGTTGATAATTACAAAAACAAGAGAGTCTTCTATCAACCAGTATCAGATTAAGTCTTGAATACATTATTGTCCATCTACTCAAAGTATCATTGAATGGATAACAATAGATACTTGAAAAGAATTGCCAGTCAGTTGAATCAAGGGATCAAGATGGCAACATAGACCATAAGAACAAAGGTCTGACAGTTAATATTCACTGTAACCCGAGGAGCTGAGGTTATGATTACAACCTTTAAAATCACCCCCTGATACCAGTTTCGATTTTTGTGAGAAGTTACTTCTCTCATTTTGAGGCGAAGTGCCACGAAGGGTGCAGGAACGTGGGAAATTTCCCACCGTGGCGGGAATTCTGCCACTCAAGCATGAAACTGCATCTGGATTTTGGTGGGGGAGGGGAATGGATTCCCAGAGTAACTTCTGTCCATTCAATTTTACACTCTCTTCCCCCACCCCTGTCTCAGAACCCACCCTGGGGAAATATAAAACTCTGCCCATAATTTCACACTTATTGATAATTATCTTTGGCTAAAGAAATGTTCTGTTTCAATAAAATAATTGTTAAAAGCATAAATATCCGACAGCACACAGTAGATTATGGGATTTCAGTCAACCAATGTAAAATTCTTCAACTCCCAGTTCAACCATCTTAAAGCTTTTCTTACCCATGCATTCTGATGTTCACATCCAATGTAGAGTATTACAAATAGCAATTGAATGATAAGTATCTGACAAGAGTAAATATACATGCTCAACTAATAATTCAATGCTACACCCAATGGCCAAGCATGATCTAAATGTTAACCAAGTATTTCTGTCTCTCTCTCTTGCGCGGGAGGGCAGGGTGGGTGGAGTTGTAGGCCTGATTGAGTAAATGACTTTCTGGGAATTGTAGCTATGTCAACCACATAATCCCAGTGGCATTAACGGATATTTGGGACACGTTGCCTGTCTTTTCCTGCTATACAGGAATGAACATAACACCATCAGTTTTTTTTTATTTGAACCAATATAGAAGTATTGGATTCTCCTAATGCCAGTTCCTACAAGTCACCACTAATACTGTTAGTTTGTCTTGAATCAGTTGTATGTACATTTATTTAAGCCGCTGAAGCCACAAGCCTCACTCCTGTACTCTCACAAACCCTCCGTCTATTCCTATCAATTCAAAATATCAATGAGATTCAATCTTGCCCAATGACAATAAATTGAGGATTATCAAACCAAATTTCCTTAGAAGAGAATTGTCTCCAACCTATGGGCATCCAGGATCAAATGTCATCCATGTATTGTGGGACTGTGCAGATCTCTGGAGGAGGAAGAATTCAGTAACTAAAAATATGGAAATATAGAAGAATTTTCCATTTTTAAAAAAAGGGCTGCAAATCAAAATCTGAGCAGCAAAATCCATCTTCTAAGAATGTTTCTTTTATGAGTAACAGTCCCTCTGCACGATGGGTTCCTCAGCAGTGAGGGTGAATGCCAACACGTTCTGATACTGGGGTCTAAGAGCTGTACAAACATAGAAACCCTACAGTGCAGAAGGAGGTCATTCGGCCCATCGAATCTGCACCAACAACAATCCCACCTCGGCCCTATCTCCATAACCCCACATATTTACAAGAACAAAGAACAAAGAAAATTACAGCACAGGAACAGGCCCTTTGACCCTCCAAGCCTGCATCGACCATGCTGCCCGACTTAACTAAAACCCCCTACCCGTCCGGGGAACATATCCCTCTATTCCCATCCTATTCATATACTTGTCAAGACACCCCTTAAAAGTCACTACCGTATCCGCTTCCACTACCTCCCCCAGCAACAAGTTCCAGGCATCCACTACTCTCTGTGTAAAAAATCTGCCTCATACATCTCCTTTAAACCTTGCTCCTCGCACCTTAAACCTATGCCCCCTAGTAATTGACTCTTCCACCCTGGGAAAAAGCTTCTGACAATCCACTCTGTCCATGCCTCTCATAATCTTGTAGACTTCTATCAGGTCGCCCCTCAACCTCTGTTGCTCCAGTGAGAACAAACCAAGTTTCTCCAAACTTTCCTCATAGCTAATGCCCTCCATACCAGGCAACATCCTGGGAACTATTTTCTGTACCCTCTCCAAAGCCTCCACATCCTTCTGATAGTGTGGCGACCAGAATTGAACACTATATTCCAAGTGCGGCCTAAAACTATAAAGCTACAACATGACTTGCCGATTTTTAAACTCAATATCCTGGCCGACAAAGGCAAGCATGCCGTATGCCTTCTTGACTACCTTCTCCACCTGCATTGTCACTTTCAGTGACCTGTGTGCCTGTACACCCAGATCCCTTTGCCTATCAATACTCTTAAGGGTTCTGCCATTTACTGTATATTTCCTATCTGTATTAGACCTTCCAAAATGCATTACTTCACATTTGTCTGGATTAAACTCCATCTGCCATCTCCCGGCCAAGTTTCCAACTGATCTATATCCTGCTGTATCCTCTGATGGTCCTCATCACTATCCGCAAATCCACCAATCTTTGTGTCGTCCGCAAACTTACTAATCAAACCAGTTACATTTTCCTCCAAATCATTTATATATATTACAAACAGCAAAGGTCCCAAGCACTGATCCCTGAGGAACACCAGCTCTCCATTCAGAAACGCACCCTTCCACTGCTACCCTCTGTCATCTATGACCGAGCCAGTTTTGTATACACCTTGCCAGCTCACCTCTGATCACATGCGACTTCACCTTCTGCACCAGTCTGCCATGAGGGACCTTGTCAAAGGCCTTACTGAAGTCCATGTAGACAACATCCACTGCCCTATCCTCATCAATCATCTTCATCACTTCCTTGAAAAACTCGATCAAGTTCATGAAACACGACCTTCCCTTCACAAAACCATGTTGCCCCTCACTAATACGTCCACTTATTTCCAAGTGGGAATAAAACCTGTCTCGAAGAATCCTCTCCAATAGTTTCCCTACCACTGATCTAAGGCTCACCGGCCTGTAATTACCTGGATTATTCTTGCTACCCTTCTTAAACAACAGAACAACATTGGCTATTCTCCAATCCTCTGGAATCTCCCCTGTAGCCAGTGAGGATACAAAGATTTCTCTCAAGGCCCCTGCAATTTCCTCCCTTGCCTCTCTCAGTATTCAGGCCCTGGAGACTTGTCTACCTTAATGTTTCTCAAGAACCCCGATACCTCGTCCTTTTTGATCTCAACATGACTCAAACTATCTACACATCCTTTCCCAGACTCATCATCCACCAAGTCCTTCTCTTTGGTGAATACTGACGCAAAGTACTCATTTAATACCTCGCCCATTTCCTCTGGATCCATGCATAGATTCCCTCCCTTGTCCTTAAGTGTGCCAACCCTCTCCCTGGCCACCCTCTTGCCCAACCCCACTAATCCCTCTAATCTACGCATCCTGGGACACTAAGGGGCAATTTAGCATGGCAAACCCGCACATCTTTGGACAGTGGGAGGAAACCGCAGCACCCAGAGGAAACCCTTGCAGACACGGGGAGAATGTGCAAACTCCACACAGACAGTGACCCAAGCCAGGAATCGAACCCAGGTCCCTGCAGCTGTGAGGCAGCAGTGCTAACCACTGTGCCACCGTGCCGCCCCATACACAAGCAGCACAAATTATTCCCTTTCTTCTTCTCTTCATGGGGTTGGAACCGGCCTCTGCTTAGTTCTCCTACACACTGATATGGCCGAGATAGAAGACTCCTTCCCATATGCCAGCTCACATCCTGCAGTGTTATGTGCCACACACAAGGGTTCCAACACACAGTCAAGCCCTCAACTTTGTTTTCTCAGCAGTTTTGATTAACTTTGGCCAAGGCTGGCAATATTTAGCACTGGCAAATTGGCATTCACAATACAAATACAACTGGGAAATTTAAAACAGAAATTTTCTGAAATTGCGAGTCACTTTGAAGTTCAACACCGCAATGTTGCGTGCACTGGTCCATAACAAGACACTTGGTGAGCCAATGAGGGCAACAAGAAACAAGCATGAGAAACTGTGTCAAAAATTATCTGGTGAAAAGGTAGCACTTCTATTAAAGCTATCTTCATAAGCTGCTGTAGATGAGAGCAAAACCCCCAGTCGAGTTACACTGATTTGCCACAATCATTATAGGATACAATATGAATCGTGTTAAATAATGGGAGCTCAAGCCATCAGTGTCCCACCCTCATGTTTACTGCCAAATTAACATTGCGTAGACTGTAATTCTTTTAAGACTGTTTTAATTGGAAATATTTGACTGGTTACCCTTGAGAATTCATTGTGAAAATTCAGTGCAATTTCTTTGGTGTACGTTAGAATGTCACTACATCAGGACGCAGAATCCCAGAGGAATGAGCTGTCAGTTTATCATGCTGTCGGCATGATTGGTGTGAATTATATTTCACTGTGCGCTTCTAGACAGAAATGTACAGCTGGTTTTCTTAGCTGGTTAAAAGAATGACTGAAGCAACCATGGTGCAATAAACCAAACAGCCTTTTCTGCACCCAATATTGCAAATGGCTGCAATCCTTTCATTTGGATCACATTCCAAAATGGTGAGGGAGAAAAGTGACGATGGTGTGGTGACGCAGTTATTTCCCCTCCTTACCTTTTAGCAATGTAATAGATTATTTCACACAAATAGCTGCTACTGCTCCATCATTGGCAGCCATGCTTGCCTTCAACTGCCTGGGCCCTAAACTCCCTGATCTCATTGCCTCTTTCACTCTCCTTCCTCCTTTGAGACACTCCTACCTCTTTGGCTAAGCTTTTAGCCATCTGAAATAATGTTTCCTTGTGTGGCTTGGAATCAGGTGTTGCTTTATAATGCTCCTGTGAACATAGAACATAGAACATAGAAAGCCACAGCACAAACAGGCCCTTCGGCCCACAAGTTGCGCCGATCACATCCCCACCTCTAGGCCTATCTATAGCCCTCAATCCCATTAAATCCCATGTACTCATCCAGAAGTCTCTTAAAAGACCCCAACGAGTTTGCCTCCACCACCACCGACGTCAGCCGATTCCACTCACCCACCACCCTCTGAGTGAAAAACTTACCCCTGACATCTCCTCTGTACCTACCCCCCAGCACCTTAAACCTGTGTCCTCTCGTAGCAACCATTTCAGCCCTTGGAAATAGCCTCTGAGAGTCTACCCTATCCAGACCTCTCAACATCTTGTAAACCTCTATCAGGTCACCTCTCATCCTTCGTCTCTCCAGGGAGAAGAGACCAAGCTCCCTCAACCTATCCTCATAAGGCATGCCCCCCAATCCAGGCAACATCCTTGTAAATCTCCTCTGCACCCTTTCAATGGCTTCAACATCTTTCCTGTAATGAGGTGACCAGAACTGCGCGCAGTACTCCAAGTGGGGTCTAACCAGGGTCCTATAAAGCTGCAGCATTATCTCCCGACTCCTAAACTCAATCCCTCGATTAATGAAGGCTAGTACGCCGTACGCCTTCTTGACGCGGTTAAAGAGATGTGTATTGTCTCCAGCCAGGTCAGTTAGTGAGATTTTGCAAGCCCAGGCAAGTCGTGGGGGTTACAGATAGCGTGACATGAACCCAAGATCCCGGTTGAGGCCGTCCTCATGTGTGCGGAACTTGGCTATCAGTCTCTGCTCAGCGACTCTGCATTGTCGTGTGTTGTAAAGGCCACCTTGGAGAACGCTTACCCGAAGATCAGAGGCCGAATGCCTGTGACCGCTGAAGTGTTCCCCAACAGGAAGAGAACATCGTTGCCTGGTGATTGTCGAGCGGTGTTCATTCATCCGTCACAATGGATGTCTCGGCACTCTACACCAGCATCCTCCACGACGATGGCATTGCTGCAACTGCCTCAGTACTCAACGCCGACAACTGCCAATCTCCAGATTCAATTTTACAACTCACCCGCTTCATCCTGGACCACAATGTCTTCACCTTCAACAACCAGTTCTTCATCCAGACACACACAACAGCCACGGGGACCAAATTCGCACCTCAATATGCCAACATCTTCAGACACACGTTCGAACAAGACCTCTTCACCGCACAGAACCTTCAACCGATGCTATACACTAGATACACCGATGACATTTTCTTGCTTTGGACTCACGGTGAACAATCACTGAAACAACTATATAATGACATCAGACTCACCATGGACTACTCTCCGGAATCGGTTGCATTCTTGGACACACGCATCTCCATTAAGGAGAGTCACCTCAGCACTTCACTGTACCGCAAGCCCACAGATAACCGCACGATGCTCCACTTCTCCAACTTCCACCCTAAACACATTGAAAAAGAAGCCATCCCCTATGGAAAAGCCCTCCGTATACACAGGATCTGCTCGGATGAGGAGGATCGCAACAGACACCTCCAGACGCCGAAAGATGCCCTCATAAGAACAGGATATGGCACTCGACTCATCGATCGACAGTTCCGCCGCGCCACAGCGAAAAACCACACCGACCTCCTCAGAAGACAAACACAGGACACGGCGGACAGAGTACCCTTCGTCGTCCAGTACTTTCCTGGAGCGGAGAAGCTATGACATCTTCTCCGGAGCCTTCAACATGTCATTGATGAAGATGAACATCTCGCTAAGGCCATCCCCACACCCCCACTTCTTGCCTTCAAACAACCGCACAACCTCAAACAGACCATTGTCCGCAGCAAACTACCCAGCCTTCAGGAGAACAGTGACCACGACACCACACAACGCTGCCACAGCAACCTCTGCAAGACGTACTGGATCATTGACATGGATGCCATCATCTCATGTGAGAACACCATCCACCACATATACAGTACATACACTTGTAACTCGGCCAACGTTGTCAGCCTGATACGCTGCAGGAAAGGATGTCCCGAGGCATGGTACATTGGGGAAACCATGCAGACGCTACGACAACGGATGAATGAACACTGCTCGACAATCACCAGGCAAGACTGTTCTCTTCCTGTGGGGGAGCACTTCAGCAGTCACGGGCATTCGGCCTCTGATCTTCGGGTAAGCGTCCTCCAAGGCAGCCTTCACAACACACAGTGCAGAGTCACTGAGCAGAGACTGATAGCCAAGTTCCGCACACATGAGGATGGCCTCAACCGGGATCTTGGGTCCATGTCACACTATCTGTAACCCCCACGACTTGCCTGGGCTTGCAAAATCTCACTAACTGTCCTGGCTGGAGACAATACACGTCTCTTTATCCTGTGCTTAACCCTCTCTCCACTCACATTGTCTGTATCTTTAAGACTTGATTACCTGTAAAGACTCGCATTCCAACCATTTTGTAAATTGAGTTTGTGTCTTTCTATGCCCTGTTTGTGAACACAACTCCCACTTACCTGATGAAAGAGCAGCACTCCGAAAGCTAGTGGCTTTTGCTACCAAATAAACCTGTTAGACTTTAACCTGGTGTTGTGAGACTTCTTACTGGGAGATCTTAAACAGTTCCCTTCGGAATCGAGAGTGAGGTCAAGTAATGCTATGTGCTGGCCCCCTTACGATTCCCCTCAATAAAGATCAACAGTTCTCTGGTGTCAGCATCTAGATGAAAAACCTTTTAACCTCATTCACCCCTGTGGCAGAACTAAACAGGCCACCATGAATATACACGATCAACAGCTTATAGGTGACTACAGTATCTTTGCCTACTCCGCAGCAGATTTGCATACTAATCTCTTCAATTCTACATACAAGCAACTCAGCCTGTCCTTAAATGTTTCTAAAACAACCCACACCTGGTCACTCAAATGTTCCACCTCCTATGTATATTGAAAGAACGACTCTGGAATGTATCAGGCACTTCCCATATCATGGCAGCCACCTCCCTCAAAAGGCCAGCATTGACGAGGAGATCCAACAGTGGGCAGTTGCACTGGCAGTCTTCTACGACCATGCATGTTAAAAAACAAAGGCCCCTGCAGGTCAACAACTTGTACAGAGCAGTTGTTGTCATGAGGGAAGTTGTTGGGGGTGGCACGGTGGTTAGCACTGCTACCTCACAGCACCAGGGACCTGGGTTCAATTCCAGCCTTGGGTCACTTCTGTGTGGAGTTTGCACATTCTCCCCATGGGTTTCCTCCGGGTGCTCCAGTTTCCTCCCACAGTCCAAAGATGTGCGGGTTAGGTGGATTGGCCATGCTAATTGCCCCTCAGTGTCAGGGGGATTAGCAGGGTAAATGCAAGGTGTTATGGGGACAGGGCCTGGGTGGGATTGTGGTCGGTGCAGACTCAATGGGCTGAATGACCTCCTTCTGCACTGTAGGGATTCTATGATTACACTCCGGAACTGCAGTGAGACCTGAATTGTGTATCAAGGACATATGACAGTGCTAAGAAATTCCACCAGCAACGCCTCCGTTGCATCACCCAGATTCAGTCAGGGCCGGGGGGGCGTAGGGGGTGGTAGTTGACCAGCATTTTAGAGAAGGACAAAGAAAATGCTTTAAAGACTCTCTGGAAATCTCCTTGAAGCACAACATTATTGACGTTAATGACTAGGAGGAGTTTCCACTTATTGTTCAAAACGGCGACAATCTGTCCATCAAGTTGCATCACGCTTTGAATCCCAACATCTTAATAATGAGGCAGAGCAATGGCAAAGAAGAAAAGGAAAGGAAGAATATCCTGCACTCTGAATCGCACGACCTTGTGGGATGTCCTGGCCCATGTGCCCAAAGATCTACGGGTCAAGGGTCAGCCAACTCAGTAATGGGAAGCTCTGCGGCAGAAACTTGCAATCCTGAGTCGTCGTCATCCTCAAATCAAAGGATTGCAAACAATGATTTTATAAGATCATTTATTAATCCCCTTGTTCAAAGCAAGTTTGTATGCCCTTTATTCATAACCCTGAAAATAAATGGGCACATGAAACAAACATGTGCCTAAACCAAACAGTGCTTTCTCCATGTCATGTAGTGGAGGACATGCCCCTGTCTACATCTATGGGGATGAAGTGGAAATGGTCAAGAGCCTCAAATTTCTACGTGTCCAGATCACCTGTCCTAGTCCCCCCATGCCGACGCTATAGTTAAGAAAGCCCACCAATGTCTCTACTTTCTCAGAAGACAAAGGAAATTCGGCACGTCTGCCATGACTCTCACCACTTTTTACAGATGCACTATAGAAAGCATTCTTTCTGGTTGTATCACAGCTTGGTATGGTTCCTGCTCTACCCAAGACCGCAAGAAGCTACAAAGGGTAGTGAACACAGCCCAGTCCATCACTCAAACCAGCCTCCCATCCATTGACTCTGTCTACACTTCCTGCTGCCTCGGAAAAGCAGCCAGCACAATCAAGGACCCCACACACCCCGGACATTCTCTCTTCCACCTTCTTCCATCGGGAAAAAGATACAGAAGTCTGAGGTCACATACCAACCGACTCAAGAACAGCTTCTTCCCTGCTGCCGTCAGACTTTTGAATGGACCTATTTATATTAAGTTGATCTTTCTCCACACCCTAGCTACGGCTGTAACACTACATTCTGCACCCTCTCCTTTCCTTCTGCCCGATGTACTCTATGAACAGTATGTTTTGTCTGCATGGCGTGCAAGAAACAATACTTTTCACTGTATACCAATACACGTGACAATAATAAATCAAATCAAATATTGTAAACAATTAAGGCTGTGTGAGCCATCTTCCAAAATGGTAAGAAAGGAAACCAGTGATGGGTGGCTGTAGAGAGCTAGGACTAGTAGTTACCCCTCTCTAATATGCAGCACTGTAGTAGATTATCACTGAATATTTGCACAAATTTCTGAAATGCAATTGGAACCCTGTAAATGGTGAAAGAAACTAAAAATGCTGGAAATACACAGCAGATCTGTCGGATATTTAAGGAACAGAGCCTCCAACAGAATCATCATAGAATCCCTACAGTGCAGAAGGTGGCCATTCATCCCATCAAGTCTGCACCGACCTAATCCCACCCAGGCCCTATCTCCATAACCCTATGCATTTACCCTAGCTAGTCCCCCTAACACTGAGGGGCAATTTAGAATGGCAAATCCACCTAACCTGCACACCTTTGGACTGTGGGAGGAAACTGGAGCACTTGGAGCGTTTACCATTTTTAAATGGTAAAAGATTGCCGCATGCTGCTGTGCAGAGGGACCTGGGTGTCCTTGTGCAGGAATCTCAAGGAGGTGGTTTGCAGGTGCAGCAGGTAATTAAAAAGGTAAATGGAATTTTGTCCTTCATTGCTAGAGGGATGGAGTTTAAAAACAGCGAGATTATGTTGCAGCTGTATAAGGTACTGGTGAGGCCACACCTGGAGTACTGTGTACAGTTTTGGTCTCCTTACTTGAGAAAGGATATAGAACCATAGAAAATTACAGCTCAGAAACAGGCCTTTTGGCCCTTCTTGTCTGTGCCGAAACCATTTTATGCCTAGTCCCACTGACCTGCACTTGGACCATATCCCTCCACACCCCTCTCATCCATGAACCCGTCCAAGTTTTTCTTAAATGTTAAAAGCATTTACCACTTTATCCGGCAGCTCATTCCACACTCCCACCACTCTCTGCGTGAAGAAGCCCCCCCTAATATTCCCTTTAAACTTTTCTCAAACTTTTCTCCTTTCACCCTTAACCCATGCCCTCTGGTTTTTTTCTCCCCTAGCCTCAGCGGAAAAAACCTGCTTGCATTCACTCTATCTATACCCATCAAAATCTTATACACCTCTATCAAATCTCCCCTCAATCTTCTACGCTCCAGGGAATAAAGTCCCAACCTATTCAATCTCTCTCTGTAACTCAGCTTCTCAAGTCCCGGCAACATCCTTGTGAACCTTCTCTGCACTCTTTCAATCTTATTTACATCCTTCCTGTAACTAGGTGACCAAAACTGTACACAATACTCCAAATTCAGCCTCACCAATGCCTTATATAACCTTACCATAACACTCCAACTTTTATACTCGATACTCCGAATTATAAAGGCCAATGTACCAAAGGCACTCTTTACGACCCTATCCACCTGTGATGTCACTTTTAGGGAATTCTGTACCTGTATTCCCAGATCCCTCTGTTCAACTGCACTCTTCAGAGTCCTACCATTTACCGAGTACGTTCTTCTTTGGTTTGTCCTTCCAAAGTGCAATATCTCACTCTTGTCTACTGGCACTGGAGGGGGTGCAGAGGAGATTCACTAGGTTGATGCTGGAGTTGAGAGGGTTGGCTTATAAGGAGAGACTGAGTAGACTGGGGCTATACTCATTGGAATTCAGAGGAATGAGGGGAGATCTTATAGAAACATATAAGATTATGAAGGGAATAGATAAGATAGAAGCAGGGAAGTTGTTTCCCCTGGCGGGTGAAACTAGAACTCGGGGGCATAGCCTCAAAATAAGGGGAAGCTGATTTAGGACTGAGTTGAGGAGGAACTTCTTCACACAAAGGGTTGTGAATCTGTGGAATTCCCTGCCCAGTGAAACAGTTGAGGCTACCTCATTGAATGTTTTTAAGGCAAGGATAGATAAATTTTTGAACAGTAAAGGAATTAAGGGTTATGATGAGTGGGCGGGTAAGTGGAGTTGAGTCCACAAAAAGATCAGCCATGATCTTATTGAATGGCGGAGCAGGCTCGAGGGGCCAGATGGCCTACTCCTGCTCCTAGTTCTTATGTTTGTTCTTATTAAACCCACGCAGACACGGGGAGAATGTGCAAACTCCACACAGACAGTGACCCAAGCCGGGAATTGAACACGGGTCCCTGGCACTGTGAGGCAGCAGTGCTAACCTCCATGCCACCAGTGCCACCGTGCTGCACATGAAAATGTTGAAGATGAAAATGTTAATCTATCTTTGCTCCTTTGAATGCTGACAGGACTGCTATGAATTTCCAGCATATTTTGCTCTCGTTACTGACTTGAATTAAGTCTTAATGATTAAGGTCATTTCAAATCAATAGATTTGCAGTTGCCTTAGTAAGTATTCTTTTCCTTTAATAGCATGGTGGAATTGAAAAAAAAAAATCAATTTCTCTAAAAAGGGTCTTCTGCTTTGGTGCTAGAGTTTCACCTTAGTAATAGCGGGAAACCTTACTATCAGATGTTATTAAGTGGTGCTGTATAGTGCATCATATTTTATGGCAGGGTAATCTATGTTGTTTCCAATATACAAGTAACTGGAGAAGCACTCTCCACTCCATCCAATACCACAGGAGTAAACTGGCAGATTCAACACTTCCCAGGGGACCCTTTTACCAACGTTTAGCAGCCTATAAGATTGTGAAGTGGAATTCTTGGCTTGATGCCCTTTGGTATTCAATTGTATATTTTTTTAAAAACACTGAGCACATATACTCCAGAAACCTCCAACCTCATCTGCGGTTGGGATTATCCGGTGCCGTTACGTTGAATGGAGCTCTGGCTGAGTGCCAAATTCTCACTGGCAGCGGAACGGGAACAAACAAGATCGGAGAATCCCACACATAGTGACCAGTGAATTGATAGCATGACTGGTCGATGGTAGAGCCAGCCCATATTCCAAATAACATGAGAAAAGGTCTTATTTATAAAGGGAAGATAAAAGAGGATCGGAGATTTGTGACAAAATTATGTTGTGCCATTTTATTTGAAATTGTCTTGACATGCAGCAACTTGTATACAAGCAAAAGTAGCTGCCATTTTGGTGTTGCTCCATAAACTATTGGATAAAAGGCTGCCTACTTGTTTTTTGACTTTATAGAAACATAGAAGATAGGAGCAGGAGGAGGCCATTTGGCCCTTCGAGCCTGCTCCGCCATTTATCACGTTCATGGCTGATCGTCCAACTCAATGGCCTAATCCTGCTTTCTCCCCATAACCTTTGATCCCAAAGGAAAGAGAAATATTGATCAAGATTCTCCCTGAATTGTGTCAAGTGTGTTGAAACCACCAGAAGTATCAAATGTGATCAGTCTTAGCAGAAACACGTATGCAATGGGAATTACTCTCAGCAAAGCCGGACCACCTCAGTACAATATTAGAGTGTCACCTTAAATTAAAATTTCAGCCTTTTAGAATGGGCTTGAACCCACAATGACCTGAGGTGAGAATGCTAACAATTAAATTAAACTGACATATAGCTGGTTGTCACAATAATGTCCCTTTACGTATTATCCACTGGGCATTTGAACAGTTCCAAATATTTACCAAATAGATTTTTTTTTAAATATCAGAAACAAGTCCTTTAGTTAATTTGAAGATTAAATCTATTATGAAACTACTAGTAAGGAGTACCATAAAGGAATAAATTTAGTTATGCACTATGGAGGAAGCAGGGCAGTTGGATTAGTTTTGGGGTGATGTTGCAAAGAACTTGCTCAGGTATGTTGAGCCAAATTGTCTCTTGCTGCATTGCAAAGATCCCTGATTCTGGACGTCAATGCCTCCATCAACAAGATAGCCCTATTCTGAATTGTACCAAAATTCAGCTACTGGACAAATGAGTCTTAAATAAGCAAATCTGCAATTCTCGGTTTCACCATGACATGTGCTCCTACAACTCAAATCAGGTATATCTCAAATTTGAATGAACAATAACACATTTTGGAGCTCGTCAGTAAACCTGCTGGAACATGATTCATAGTTTGAATCATGCAACTGGATTCAATTACGCACACATTTCACCCTCCAATATAAGATAAACTACAGGGTCCACAGCAATAATGGCAAGGAGTGGGGTGGGGGTGTGGGGGGAGGTCAAAGTCTTAAAGTACCTTGTCTTCAAGTAATTATTTCCCAATGTTTCCACCATGCAAGTGAGTCTTTTCAACTTTTAATTGCAAATATTTTTAAATTTGGGGAATGTGCAGAGGGAAGGAGAGGGTTGCCTGCAGACACAGAGACAAATATACACTGCTAGCAAGGCTGTCATTGTTGACCTTACTCAGTTTGAGCTCTTTGTGCTGCAGATGCTGTCTCCTAGCAACAAGCTGACAGTCTGCGTTCAGTTAAAAGAAAATCAGATGCAGGAGATGGAAGTTGGGGGTGGAGGTGTGGGGGGAGGGAGGGGAAGGGGGGATGGTGGCGAAGGGAAGTGCAAGCGACATAGAGTGATGAGTGAGTGAGGGAGACAGCGAGGGAGGGCCCTGTCTGTCTCAATCCTGCTGAAACAAAAATGCTTCTAAACACCTCCCTTGTTCTAAACATGCAGCAGTACCATGCTTGAAAATTAGCCAAATTGGCTCTGGGAGGAAGAACCTGGGAAAATCTTCCAACAAACGGTTATGAGATTATCTGGAGCGAATTAAAACAAAATTGCGTCCACTTCCAATCCTCTGTTTAAGCTTCTTTTAAATGGCAGATTACGAAGCACTTCAACAGAGTTTAATAATGCCACATTCAGCAACTTACTGATATTCAGGGGTAGCAACTGAACCAGCTAATGGCAAGAGCAAAGCCATCAGCGCTAGCATCAGACAGATAAGAAAAAGCCACTTTGAATAAGAGGTCACAGCCAAGAAAAGGCGTCCTGTTAATGACTGGAATAAGTAATCGTGATAGAATGAGCACAGCTGTGTTTCAGAACATGTCGGCAGGTGTCAAATATTCATTTCCGCCCCCTTACCTCCCAGTGACAAATGCAAAAGTCGCAGCAGAACCTCCACTGATCAATCTCACTCCCTCTCCCTGATTTTAGTAACCAGCTGTTTTCTTTGGTGGCAACAACACTGACATCAGATGAGACCAGCTGCAGAGTTTTGACTATTTGGCCAGGATGACTGCGAAGGAAAGAATGGCTTATCATTTCCCAGAATATCCTGATCATTCCTCCATTGTTTCAAGGCACATAAATAACATGATGGAATGCTGGTTTATCCTGGACATCCCCGTGACTTAGCCAGGGGAGGCTTATTTTCATTACGTTACCATTATTCTTTAAGATAACACACAAGCTGTTCAAAAGCCGCGGACTGATCCTACATCAGTATTCTTGCGGAGTAAAGAAAATGCACCATGTGGTGTGTGCGAGCTCAGCTCCATCGCCACTTTGTGCTGAGTTAGCTGATCACAGCAGTGACAATGACCGGGACACACTTTAGCTGCAACACCCCCACCCCAAAACAATAGCAAGAGAGATAAGCAAAAAGATCAATCCTGACTGTTATTTAGTGACACTGAATACTACTTATGCCCGAATGCTCGATGCAGACAGGAAGGGCTCAGGTCAGATCTACACTGCTCCCTGTTCAGCAACAATACCCAGGGGAAATCAGAACCTTCCACAGGAGAGAGGTTTGGAAAAGGAAAAACAAAGGGAAAATCAAAAGATATTAAATTGTGCAAAACCTTCAGATTCTGACTTTAACATTAGAGGGAGAGGATATTACATTTGGATAACCCCATTCAGGCTTCCTATATTTACGCGCTATCAGACTGTTTATTCAGTTATTTGTGTTCTTATGCCATGCACCATTCCTGGTTAAGGGACCACATATTGATGACCTTCAGGTAGCCTTCTGACAATGCAGAAGCCCTTCAAACATGCGACGTGGGGACCCAGCCACTGGGTCTCACATATTTGTTGGCACAATCAAAATACTTAATTGGCAGGGGAGAGCCAATGGTCAGGCAGGTTGGTTCTCCCCGGTGATGAGGTAACCCATTGCACTGGGGATGTGCCGAAGCCTGTGATGATAATTTGCCCAGGCGAGGTTAGAGTAAAGGGGTCAGGTTAGTCCATGAGGTTAAACCAAGGCTTCACCTGATGCAATCTTTCAAAAGCGATGTCGGACTTTTGGCTAAGATGAAGCTCAGATCAAGCCCGGGAGGGACTGCAATGTGTCATCTTGTCAACTTGGATCTTGTTTGTCCCTCGCGTGGGAACAGTGAATTGGGTTTTTTGATTGGAATAGAAGTGCCAAAAGGTGCCAAAAAAATTGAAATGAAGAACTCAATTTGTGGAGCTTTCCAATTCTATGCTTTTCAATATATCTGATATTGAAAATTCTACTCCATCCATTCTAAGCTATAAATCTGAAAGTATAATTTAAACTTCAAAAGCAAAATCTACAGAAACTGAAACTTGAGCACATTAGGGCTAGATTTTACCAGCCTTTCAGATCAGCGGAGAGGCAGGAATGCTGGCAATGTGGGAAGGCACTGGATACATGCCATTTTGCCAGTGGCAGGAAAGGTGGCAAATAGCTTTCCTGCACAGAGTCTAATTGAGCCAATTAAGTTGGCCAACTAAAGTGCTCTGTGTTCCCCCATTGGCATTTTACCAGGTTGCAGGGCTGGGGGGGTGGTTCTCTACCCTATGGGAAGACTGTTCAGTCATGCCTGATGACCTCCCAGGGTGGGTGGGTGGAGGGTGGGACTCCTTTTTGGGCACCTTGAAGGGTTCCCTCCCCACTCACGGTGGCAACACCCATCCACCTGGCAAGGTGATGCTTGCTCTTACCAACCCCACCTCTCCCACTTTGCCAACTCCTGCCTGAATGGGCCCAGCGGCCCAAGGCCTTATTTATCTGGATGTGATGGCACACTTCATTGCTGTACTCACTTCCTCCAGGTGCAGCCTCAGCAATGGCCAGCTCTCTGGATGGCGCTGCTGAGCTGCCAGCCTTCTATGTGTACGGCAGCTGCCTTGATTAGGGAAGGACAGCCATCCTGAGTAGGGTGGCAGGTTTGGTGACGAAAGCCCTGCTATTACCATTAAATCCACTCCGTAACCTGGACAGTATTGAGGGAGTGCTGATCTGTTGGAGGTTATGTCCTTTGAACAAGACATTGGGCAGAAGCTTTCCAACATGTGAAAAATAATCAAGTGTCTAGACCATTTCTGGTCCCAACCCACCTAGTGCCAAATGTCTTCATAGCATCTTACAGATGTCAGGCAATTAAGAGGCCACCTCTGCAATCACGATCGAATTAAGAATAGCAGGTAGGGCTTTGAAACAGGAGGCTTGATGGGAGGCTTGATGGGAGAACCCAATGGTTGGCATCCCAAACGTGAGAGGTGGGGCTGCTGAGGGAGATAGGGAAGCATAAAGGAAGCTCAAAGTGACCAGGCAATCATTTAAAAAAAGAGGGGGCCCAGAGCTGTTGTACCATCAGTATGTAGACCGTTGGATTAACTGTGGCCATGACTGGGGTGAATGTAGATGCAACTTCCTAATTGTCTATTACGATGCCATTGCAGACATTCTGCACCAGCTGGGTTGGAAACCAGAAATGGTACAGACACTCGATTCATTTCAGCTCTGTGGTTCCATCCTTGAGGATTTGAGAGGAGAAGGCAATGGCCCATCAACCTGCCTCCAGGACGTCAGTGAGGGGCCCATTTGATACAGGAAAGGTTTGAAGGCGTGAGATGATGTGGACATTAAGAAAGAGGATGTGTTGGAAATTTTGAATAGATAGATAAGTCACCGGGACCGGATGGGATGTACCCCAGGTAGATAAGTCACCGGGACCGGATGGGATGTACCCCAGGTTACTGTGGGAGGCGAGAGAAGAGATTGCAGAGCCTCTGGCGATGATCTTTGCATTGTCGATGGAGACGGGAGAGGTTCTGGAGGATTGGAGGACTGCAGATGTGGTTCCTATTTTCAAGAAAGGGAATAGGGATAGCCCAGGAAATTACCGACCGGTGAGTCTAACCTCAGTGGTTGGTAAGTTGATGGAGAAGATCCTGAGGGACAGGATTTATGAACATTTAGAGAAGTTTAGTATGCTCAAAAGTAGTCAGCACGGCTTTATCAAAGGCAAATCGTGCCTTACGAGCCTGGTGGAGTTCTTTGAAAATGTGACTCAACACATTGACGAAGGAAAAGCGGTAGATGTGGTTTACATGGACTTCAGCAAGGCGTTCGATAAGGTCCCCCATGCAAGACTTCTCGAGAAAGTGAGAGGGCATGGGATCCAAGGGGCTGTTGCCTTGTGGATTCAGAACTGGCTTGCCTGCAGAAGGCAGAGAGTGTTTGTAGACGGGTCTTTTTCTGAATGGAGGTCGGTCACCAGTGGAGTGCCCCAGGGATCTGTTCTGGGACCTTTGCTGTTTGTCATTTTCATAAATTACCTGGATGAGCAAGTGAAGGGATGGGTTGGTAAGTTTGCCGACGACACAAAGGTTGGTGGTGTTGTGGATAGTTTGGAGGGATGTCAGAAGCTGCAGCGTGACATAGATAGGATGCAAGACTGGGAGGAGAAGTGGCAGATGGACTTCAACCCGGATAAATGTCTGGTGGTCCATTTTGGCAGGTCAAATGGGATGAAGGAGTATAATATCAAGGGTAAGACTCTTCGCAGTGTAGAGGATCAGAAGGACCTTGGGGTCCGGGTCCATAGGACTCTTAAATCAGCCTCGCAGGTAGAGGAGGTGGTTAAGAAGGCGTATGGTGTGCTGGCCTTCATCAATTGAGGGATTGAGTTTAGGAGTCGGGAGATAATGATGCAGCTTTATAAGACCCTCGTCAGACCCCACTTGGAGTACTGTGCTCAGTTGTGGTCGCCTCATTACAGGAGGGACGTGGAAATGATTGAAAGGGTGCAGAGAAGATTTACAAGGATGTTGCCTGGATTGGTTGGCATGCCTTATGAGGATAGGCTGAGAGAGCTCGGTCTTTTCTCCTTGGAGAGACGAAGGATGAGAGGTGAACTGATAGAGGTGTACAAGATGTTGAGACGTATAGATCGGATGGATTCTCGGAGGCTTTTTCCCAGGGCTGAAATGGCTGCTACGAGAGGACACAGGTTTAAGGTGCTGGGGAGTAGGTACAGAGGAGATGTCAGGGGTAAGTTTTTCACTCAGAGGGTGGTGGGTGAGTGGAATCGACTGCCGTCAGTGGTGGTGGAGGCAAACTCGATAGGGTCTTTTAAGAGACTTCTGGATGAGTACATGGGACTTAATAGGATTGAGGGTTATAGGTAAGCCTATATATAAGCCTAGGTAGGTAGGGACATGACCAGCGCAACTTGTGGGCCGAAGGGCCTGTTTGTGCTGTATTTTCTCTATGTTCTATGTTCTATGATGGCTGGAATTTTACCGGCACACCCACCTCAATTCCGGGAGCAGGCAAGGCTCTGAGAACGGCATTCTCCCTTGGCCTCGGGCGGGATTGTCCGAACCTCGGGTGGACGTGCTGGTAAAATTCCGCCCAATGACTCTTGATTGGAGCCTCAATTGCATAGCTTGACTGCACAGCTCCAATGTGTGAGTGATCATTCAGGTGGCAGCCTGCCCCTGGAAAACTTGCCTGGGGGATGCGACCTGCAAAAGCCAACTTCAACCAACAGTAACATTTTTTATTTGGTCATGGCAGGTGCAGGATTCATCAAACTGAGCCTCTAAATGAACTCTCATATGGCACAAGATGCCACAGAACTATTCAAGTACTGGGGTGCTTTCTGTCAATATTTCTTTTGAATTAAATACACTCAAACAGATAATTTGGTCAGTTATGTCTTTGCAGTTTCTCCTGGCCAGGAGTCATAAGCGGAGACCCTCTAGCAGGCTTCCCACTGGGCGCCATGGCCTCCGCGCATCTCCAGCCATCGGATTTCAGGCGTCGTCAGCTCTGCGCCGATTTCTGGCGTGGAGTTGTATAAATGATCCTAATGCTCATTTTAATATCATTAGCGGGCCCAGGACTGAAGTCTCCAGGCTCGCTAGCCTCTCCCTCTCGGAGGGACAGCGATGTGGGGTCGTGGGGCTGCCCAGTGATCGGGTGGTTAGCAGTGCGGGGCTACTGCGCATGCGCCGATCTCAATGCTGACAGATCGGTGCATGTGCAGTGGCCCACTCAGCGCTATGCTGCCGGCCTCTCCAGCGGGATGAGGCCCTGCCCACAGATTTTCAGCGAGATTCACGCTCACGCTTCATCACAGAGAGTGGGAGATTCATTTTCATAATCCTGCTGAAAAAAAACAGCAGAATTTACTCCAGTTTTTACATGAATTCGACACTTAGAATGTTTTTGGGAGAATCGCTCCCCCGATTTGAAGTGCCCTTGCTTCTGTAGACTTCACACAAACCAGCCACCCATCCATTGACTCTGTCTACACTTCCCGCTGCCTCGGCAAAGCAGCCAGTATAATTAAGGACCCCACACACCCCGGACATTCTCTCTTCCACCTTCTTCCTTCGGGAAAAAGATACAAAAGTCTGAGGTCACGTAGGAATCTCAAGGAGTTGGTTTGCAGGTGCAGCAGGTAATTAAGAAGGCAAATGGAATTTTGTCCTTCATTGCTAGAGGGATGGAATTTAAAATCAGCGAGATTATGTTGCAGCTGTATAACATACTGGTGGGGCCACACCTGGAGTACTGTGTACAGTTTTGGTCTCCTTACTTGAGAAAGGATATACTGGCACTGGAGGGGGTGCAGAGGAGATTCACTAGGTTGATGCTGGAGTTGAGAGAGTTGGCTTATGAGAATGGACTGAGTAGACTGGGGCTATACTCATTGGAATTCAGAAGAATGAGGGGAGATCTTATAGAAACATATAAGATTATGAAGGGAATAGATAAGATAGAAGCAGGGAAGTTGTTTCCACTGGCGGGTGAAACTAGAACTCGGGGGCATAGCCTCAAAATAAGGAGAAGCAGATTTAGGACTGAGTTGAGGAGGAACTTCTTCACACAAAGGGTTGTGAATCTGTGGAATTCCCTGCCCAGTGAAGGCTACCTCATTGAATGTTTTTAAGGCAAGGATAGATAAATTTTTGAACAGTAAAGGAATTAAGGGTTATGGTGAGCGGGTGGGTAAGTGGAGCTGAGTCCACAAAAAGATCAGCCATGATCTTATTGAATGGCGGAGCAGGCTCGAGGGGCCAGATGGCCTACTCCTGCTCCTAGTTCTTATGTTCTTATGTACCAACCGACTCAAGAACAGCTTCTTCCCTGCTGTCATCAGACTTTTGAATGGACTTACCTTGCACTAAGTTAATCTTTCTCAACACCCGAGCTTTGATTGTAACACTACATTCTGCACTCTCTCCTTTCCTTCTCTCTGTACGGCATGTTTTGTCGGTATAGCGCGCAAGAAACAATACTTTTCACTGTATACTAATACATGTGACAATAATAAATCAAATCAAATCAAAATCATACATCTCTCAGCTTCTCACCACCACTATCTTACAGTTCTTCACTAGAGAACTTCCTGGGTTTGATTTTCTAGTGTTTTGGCAATATAGCTAAGCATTTTGTTTGCTTTGTTGGTCGCCTCTCTGCGCTAATGGATATTTTTGTTCTCCTCCCCTCCAGAGGGCAGGAACATTTTAACTGTTTAACACTGCCGAGATCAGAAAGGGACCTTCAAAGTGAACCACTGCAGCGGCACGAGTCTCTGCAGAAATCAAATTTCCTTTCAAAGGAAGCAGCTTAATTTTTATATGAGCTGTACATCTATCGCAGCAATATGTGGTCTTTGATCTGCCCATAATTTAGTATCTGATTTCATAATCAGCTTTATAGACCGTGATTGTAGAGGAGAGTCTGTTCAACACAGCAACTGCTCAATATTGGGGGGCTTCTAAAATGTATTTTACAAAACTTTAAGCATTGTTGAAGAACTGTCCATTTTCATAACTGTTGGATAATTAATGTGTTTCCTTCAAATGTTTGTAATTAGATTCTTCTGAAGAAAAGTAAGCTATTCATAAAGATATTTATTAAATTTTCAATGTTATGTAGTCACACAAACCCCAGCAAAATTTATTTGAACAGAAACTTTGGGGACCTGATAGCAGATTGTTCAACCTAACTTAGCACCTAAACTTCTAGAGGTCATAATGAGGGATAACAAAACTGTCCGTCACTGAGAAAAACAATGGTGAACGAAGGATAGCAGTGAGAGGTGATAAATCTTGAGTGCAAGAACAAGGAAGTCGTATGAAGAGAGATTGAACAGTTTAGGCCTGTACTCTCTGGAATTTAGAAGAATGAGGGGAGATCAAATTGAGGTATACAAGATGATAAAAGATAATGGATAAAGTAAACGTGAAACAGATGCTTCCTGTTGTGAGGCATTTTAGGACGAGAGGTCAAAGTCTTAGGATAAGGGGTAGCAAATTTAAAACAGAGTTGAGGAGAAACTACTTCTCCCAAAGGGTTGTGAATCTGTGGAATTCGCTACCCCAAAGTGCGTTGGATGCTGGGACAGTGAGTAAATTTAAGGAGGAGTTAGACAGATTTTTAATTGGTAATGGGTTGAAGGGTTATGGGAAGAAGGCAGGAAAATGGGGATGAGGAGCATATCAGCCAAGATTGAATGGTGGTGCAGACTGAATGGGCCGAATGGCCTCATTCTGCTCCTATATCTTATATACTTATGAATGTATGAAAGAGACTACACATCAAATGATGAAAGTTTGTAAGTTGTCGAAGAGAAGAAAAATAGGTGTTGAGAGTCATAAGTCATCAAAATTAGAAAAATGAGTTGATGTGATATGGAAAGACAAATGGGATCTAGGTTTTGCAAATACAACATGGAACACAAATTTTAAAAATACCTAAAAATTGTTTAGGCTGATATTAGAATGTTGACCGGAATTCTCCAGCCGTTTATACCGGCAGGATTCTCCAGTCCCGGTGGCACTGCACGCCATGGGTTTTCCGCCGGCTTGGGGTAACGTCAATGGGAATTCCCATTGACAGCAGTGGGACCAGAGAATCCCACCGCTAACAAATAACACATCACCTCCCACCGGCGGGAAAGACGCAGCTGGGAGGCCGGAGAACCTCGCCAGTTGTGTCCAATTTTGAGCAGATCACTTCACAGCAAGTGGTTAAGGTCGTGGCGAGGAGATGGAAGAGATTGACCAAGATGGCACCAAGGTTGAGAGGCTTTGGTTATAAGAAGAGATTGCAGCAACTAAAACTTGGAATAAGCATTTTAAGAGAAAACTTGATGGAGTTGCACAAAATTATGAGATGTTCCGTGAAGATTCATAGGGGAAAATGGTCTCTACTGATTGATGATTTATGCTCTGAAACCGTCACAAGATCGATCGGAGACCTCAGGAAGGTTGTTTTTATGCAGAGGATCGTTATATGAAATGCTTTAGCAGAAATAATGAAAGAAGCTTAAAATTGTTTGTAAAAAGAAAATTATGATAAGGAATGAAGAGAGCAGCGGAATCAAACCACAGCAAATGCTGCAGAGAAGTGACACAGGCATGATGGGTAAATGCCCCCCCTTCTGTGTTTACAATTCTAAGATTCAAAAGATAGGCAGCAAGGTGGCACAGCGGTTAGCACAAGGGGAATTTCAGGTGACATCTATATGTATTCAGCACCGATATCCAATCCCAGTCAATGTCTAATGTATTCACTGTTCAATATATGGTTCTGCTAAATGGAAGTTGTTTCAAGGAACATTGGCGCATTTAGTCCAAAGATGGATGGCACAGTGGCACAGTGGTTAGCACTGCTGTCTCACAAAGCCAGGGATCCGGATTCGATTCCCAGTTTGGGTGACTGTCTGTGTGGAGTTTGCATGTTCGCCCCGTGTCTGTGTGTTCCTCCTGGTGCTTCGATTTCCTCCCACAGTCCAACGATGGGCAGGTTAGGTGGATTAGCCATGGTAAATGTGTGGGATAGGGTGGAGGGGGGGGCCAGTGTGGGATGCTCTTTCGGAGCGTCGGTGCAGACTCAATGGGCCAAATGGCCTCTTTCTGCACTGCAGGGATTCTCTAATGTAAGAGAAATATGTAATGAATTCGTTCTGCAAATGTTAAACATGTAAAAAGGAGATAACCTGAAAGGCCAGAGGACAAGATTATTTATAAAGAAGCTTGACACAATGTTTAAGGAGAGCTGCATGGAGGTGAATCTTACAGTTCAAAGATATTTTGAATACCTTCAATAAAGGTGAACCAGCGAAGTTCTGATGCATTGTATCACTACAGGGGAAAGGCACAGATCCATTCTGCCTCACAAATGGGCTGCTGCCAACAAATTAAATCCACAATCCCCAGTTACACTAACCCAAGAGTCGTCTGGCATCTTTTCAAATGAAAACTTGTGTTTCACATTTCTCGCAAAGCTGGTTTTATTTAAAATGTTTCAACAGAAAATGCTGGAAATGCACAGGAGGCTGGTCACCATCTGCAAAGTTGATTTGATTTATTATTGTCATATGTATTAGTATACAGTGAAAATTATTGCTTCTTGCGCGCTATACGGACAAAGCACACTGTTCATAGAGAAGGAAAGGAGAGTGCAGAATGTAGTGTTACAGTCATAGCTAGGGTGTAGAGAAAGATCAACTTAATATAAGGTAGAGCCATTCAAAAGTCTGATGGCAGCAGGGAAGAAGCTGTTCTTGAGTCAGTTGATACAAGGCCTCAGACTTTTGTATCTTTTTCCCAGTGGAAGAAGGTGAAAGAGAAGAAGTCCGGGGTGTGTGGGGTCCTTAATTATGCTGGCTGCTTTTCTGAGGCAGCAGGAAGTGCAGACGGATTCAATGGATGGAAGGTTGGTTTGTGTAATGGACTGGGCTTCATTCATGACCCTTTGTAATTTCTTGCGGTCTTGGACAGAGCAGGAGCCACACCAAGTTGTGTTGCAACCAGAAAGGATGCTTTCTATGGTGTATCTGCAAACATTGGTGAGAGTCGTAGCTGACATGCCGAATTTCTTTAGCCTCCTGAGAAAGTAGAGGCGTTATAAAGTGTAGAAATGTATGCATGTATGTGCTCTTCATCAGAAACTGAAACATCAGTAACCTGTTCCCTCTCTCCAGATGCTAAAGGACCTATTCACCCCTCAAACAACATGAGATAACCTGGTCAATATCACATTAATGTTTATAGGAGTTTGCTGTGTACATGCTGGCTGCCACATTTCCTACATTAGAACAGTGGCTACACTTCAAAAGTACTTCACTGGCTGCAAAGCACCACCCGGATGTCAAGGCGGCGCCATAGATACACAAGTATTTTACTTTTTGTTGCATATGTGCATCTGAAGGACAATTAAGAATGGTCAATAAATACTGACCTAGCCAGTGATTGGCATAAGAGGAAGTTAAACCACTTATTCCTTTTGAAGAAACTACAGCTGTCAATCAGGCTTAGAATCTTTGCAAACATTGCGGTTAGGATCAATGGAGGGAAATGTAAATAAAAACTACCTACAGGAGCTTGAGTAGCAATCCATTAAGCTGTCAATGGAGGCCTCTTTCAAAGCAATGCAAGTTGAACTTGATCATGGCTGATCTTTTCGTGGACTCAGCTCTACTTACCCGCCCGCTCACCATAACCCTTAATTCCTTTACTGTTCAAACATTTATCTATCCTTGCCTTAAAAGCATTCAATGAGGTAGCCTCAACTGCTTCACTGGGTAGGGAATTCCACAGATTGACAACCCTTTGTGTGAAGAAGTTCCTCCTCAACTCAGTCCTAAATCTGCTCCCCCTTATTTTGAGGCCATGCCCCCTAGTTCTAGTTTCACCCGCCAGTGGAAAAAACAAAATTCCATTTGCCTTCTTAATTACCTGCTGCACCTGCAAACCAACTTTTTGTGATTCTTGCACAAGGACACCCAGGTCCCTCTACACAGCAGCATGCTGCAATTTTTTACCATTTAAATAATAGTCCATTTTGCTGTTATTCCTACCAAAATGGATGGCCTCACATTTACCAACATTGTACTCCACCTGCCAGACCTTCATTCACTCACTTAGACTATCTATATCCCTTTGCAGACTTTCAGCATCCTCTGCACACTTTGCTCTGCCACTCAACTTAGTGTCATCTGCAAATTTTGACACACTACACTTGGTCCCCAACTCCAAATCATCTATGTAAATCGTAAACAATTGCGGTCCCAACACCGATCCTTGAGGAACACCAGTATTCACTGATCGCTAACCAGAAAAACACCCATTTACCCCCACTCTTTGCTTTCAGTAAGTTAACCAATCCACTATCAATGCTAATACATTAGCCGTAACACCATGCACCTTTATTTTATGTAGCAGTCTTTGGTGCGGCACCTTGTCAAATGCCTTCTGGAAATCCAGATACACCACATCCACAGATTCCCCATTGTCAACTGCACATGTAATGTTCTCAAAGAATTCCACCAAATTAGTCAAACATGACCTGCCCTTCATGAACCCATGCTGCATCTTACCAATAGGACAATTTCTATCCAGATGTCTCGCTATTTCTTCCTTGATGATAGATTCAAGCATTTTCCCTACTACAGAAGTTAAGCTAACTGGCCTATGGTTACCTGCCTTTTGTCTACTGCCTTTTTTTAAGCAGTGGCGTCACATTTGCTGCTTTCCAATCTGCGGGAACCATCCCAGAGCCCAGCGAATTTTAGTAAATTACCACTAATGCATTTGCTATTTCGTCCACCATCACTTTTAATACCCAGGGACGCGTTCCATCAGGGCCAGGAGATTTGTCTACCTTTAGCCCCATTAGCTTGTCCAACACTACCTCTTTTGTGATAATGATAGTTTCTAGGTTCTCATAGCCTTCTTGTCATCAATTTTTGGCATGTTATTTGTGTCTTCCACTGTGAAGACTGACACAAAATACCTGTTCAATGCCTCAGCCATTTCCTCATTTCCAGTTATTACATCCCCCTTCTCATCCTCTAAAGGACCAATGTTTACTTTAGCCACTCTTCTTTCGTTTTATATATTTGTAGAAACTTTTGCTATCTGTTTTTATATTCTGAGCTAGTTTATTTTCATAATCCATCTTACTTTTCTTTATAGCTTTTTTCGTGGCTTTCTGTTGACCTTTAAAGATTTTCCAATCCTCTAGGTCCCCACTAATCTTTGCCACTTTGTATGCATTTTCTTTCAATTTGATACCCTCCTTTATTTCCTTAGATATCCATGGCTTTACCTCGTTGAATATGTTTAAATCACGGGTAGATAGATTTCTGATCGATAAGGGAATTAAGGGATATGGGGAGCAGGCGGGTAAGTGGAACTGATTTGCTTCAGATCAGCCATGATCTTATTGAATGGCGGGGCAGGCTCGAGGGGCTAGATGGCCTACTCCTGCTCCTATTTCTTATGTTCTTATGTTCTTATGATTATCTCTTTTTCTACAGTCCTTCCTTATCACTGGTATATACTTTTGCTGAACACTATGGAAAATCACTTTGAAAGTCCTCCACTGTTCCTCAATTGTCCCACCATAAAGTTTTTGCTCCAAGTCTACCTTAGCCAACTCCTCCCTCATCCCATTGTAGTCTCCTTTGTTTAAGCACAAGACACTGGTATTGGATTTTACCTTCTCATGCTCCATCTGTATTTTAAATTCAACCATACTGTGATCACTCCTTCCAAGAGGATCCCTAACTATAAGATCATTAATTACTCCTGTCTCATCACACAGGACCAGATCAAGGATAGCTTGCACCCTCGTAGGTTCAAGGAAGCTATTGCAGATACATTCTATGAACTCCTCCTCAAGGCTGCCTTGACCGACCTGGTTTGACCAATTGATATGTAGATTAAAATCCCCCATGATAATTGCTATGCCAGGAGTGATTTTCAGGTCTGCCACAGCTAGACGGAGCAATCCAGCCATGAGATCCCCATTCCGGGACAGAGTGGTGATGTCAACCCTTTGCCCCCAGCTCGAGCTTACACAACCCCAAGGACCCTTTCTGGCAGCAGCAAGGGGACACATCACCACTGGGCCTACCTCCTTGAATCCCCTTCAGGGCCCAAGGTGCCAGGCCAGGGTGTCAGTGCCAAGGTGGCCGGGGCCAGTGCACAACTGCCAAGGCACATGGCCTGAAGGGGGGGACCCGAGTGGGGAGTCTGAAGGGGAAGAGCGCTGAGGGTTGGGGGGGGAGCAGTTTGGGTCACCCTCATGCCTGTGTGGTGTGGGAGGGGAGGATGCCCTTCTTTGCTGAGAGGTAGGCAGTACTCCCTGGACCCTCAGGGTCCAACACGCCAGGTCCACGATTGTGAAGACCTGGGCCAAAGGCCACCCAATGCACATCCCGCTGGGGAAGTTAGTGAAGAGCAGGAGGGAATTGAATCGGTCTTCCAGTCTGCTAATCAGATGTAAACTAGGCAATGTGAATATTGGGTTCCTGCCCATAGTGCGGCAGGCCAGGAGTATCATGTTGGGTTTGATCCCCTATAGCATTTTCTGCAGATTTACTACAGATTTCTAGCAGTCATCATTGTTAATTTATTTTTAAAGGTGGAATTTCTCTTTGCCTGTGAAGGAAGGGCATCTCTTAACCAGAACTCAGCCATAGTTTGGGGATCCACAAATGTGTACTCTGCAAAGCCTATCTGCACAAAGTACTAGAAAGCTTTCCTTTGCATGTTGAGCCAGAAGCATTGAGGCTTTACAATATTACTGAGTCCTGGATATATGAGTCTGTATTCGCTACCTAGCCTCCGGGCCGTGTTTCCCAACATCTGTCAGCAGAAGGATTTGCTTATCAACTACAGACTGGACATCCGCTGGCAGCATGGTGGAAGGATTTACACTTGTCAACTTTTAATGTACCCAAATACTTTAATGTTCAAAATGTCCAAGTTCAAAGACTTATCCTTGGCTTAGTGAACACCTTATTTACAAGCCTTCCGTGAGGAAGCTGAGACAAAGGTTCATCTTGCTGGAGTTCTGCAGAGTGGTGGACTGCAGCGCTCCCTCCATTCTTTCCCATTTTTGGCTTGGATTTACCTCTGTTCCTGATTCTAGTTCTGAAAAAAATAGGAAGCCCTCCCTTTGCATGTTTCACTCAGTGAAAGTAAGACCAAGTTAACATACACAGAACTACATCAAACTGAAGCTGTTGGTAAGTGCCTTGGCGAGCTATGAAGTCTACTCCATTACTCTGGCAAGTAAGATTTTACAGTGTCAAGAAAACAATGGAAGTTTTAAGGGAAGGTTTAAGGGGTGGCACGGTGGCACAGTGGTTAGCACTGCTGCCTCACAGCACCAGAGACCTGGGTTCGATTCCTGGCTTGGGTCACTGTCTGTGTGGAGTTTGCACATTCTCCCCGTGTCTCCGCATGCTCCGGTTTCCTCCCATATTCTGAAAGACGTGCTGGTTAGGGGCATTGACCCGAACAGGTGTAGGAGTGTGGCAACTAGGAGAATTTCACAGTAACTTCATTGCAGTGTTAATGTAAGCCTTATTTGTGACTAATAAATAAATCTTTTACTTGTATTGTTAAATATTACAAAATGAGGTATAGCTTTAAATGTGTTTAGTTTAGTGTTTCTGTGTAAGGAAGGGTAAATCTATAGTTAGATTCATGCTGAACAAAGTGTTCATATGTGTAAGGGTTTTGGTCTCAAACATCCTGCTGTTGTGCTTAGAGGTTTTGGTGTGAAGAGTAAATAAAAGTTAGCAGAAGCATGAAGTCGTTGCGTAGCAATGGGGGCCATTTTAAGGTAGAAAAGTTATTTTGAGTTTAATTTTAGCTGAATTCTTTGGCAGTTGGTTTAGAAGGTTAGAGAGGGAACATCTTTCTCAGTTTTGCTATAAGAAAAGCCATACAATGGAGTAGAGCATAGAACATAGAACAGTACAGCACAGAACAGGCCCTTCGGCCCACGATGTTGTGCCAAGCTTTATCTGAAACCAAGATCAAGCTATCCCACTCCCTATCATCCTGGTGTGCTCCATGTGCCTATCCAATTACCGCTTAAATGTTCCTAAAGTGTCTGACTCCACTATCACTGCAGGCAGTCCATTCCACACCCCAACCACTCTCTGCGTAAAGAACCTACCTCTGATATCCTTCCTATATCTCCCACCACGAACCCTATAGTTATGCCCCCTTGTAATAGCTCCATCCACCCGAGGAAATAGTCTTTGAACGTTCACTCTATCTATCCCCTTCATCATTTTATAAACCTCTATTAAACCCCCCTCAACCTCCTCTGCTCCAGAGAGAACAGCCCTAGCTCCCTCAACCTTTCCTCATAAGACCTACCCTCCAAACCAGGCCGCATCCTGGTAAATCTCCTCTGCACTCTTTCCAGCGCTTCCACATCCTTCTTATAGTGAGGTGACCAGAACTGCACACAATATTCCAAATGTGGTCTCACCAAGGTCCTGTACAGTTGCAGCATAACCCCACGGCTCTTAAACTCCAACCCCCTGTTAATAAAAGCTAACACACTATAGGCCTTCTTCACAGCTCTATCCACTTGAGTGGCAACCTTTAGAGACCTGTGGATATGGACCCCAAGATCTCCCTGTTCCTCCACAGTCTTCAGGACCCTACCTTTGACCCTGTAATCCACATTTAAATTCGTCCTACCAAAATGAATCACCTCACATTTATCAGGGTTAAACTCCATTTGCCATTTTTCAGCCCAGCTTTGCATCCTATCTATGTCTCTTTGCAGCCTACAACAGCCCTCCACCTCATCCACTACTCCACCAATCTTGGTGTCATCAGCAAATTTACTGATCCACCCTTCAGCCCCCTCCTCTATGTCATTATTAAAAATCACAAAGAGCAGAGGACCAAGCACTGACCCCTGTGGCACTCCACTAGCAACCTGCCTCCAATCCGAAAATTTTCCATCCACCACCACCCTCTGTCTTCGATCAGACAGCCAGTTACCTATCCAATCGGCCCACTTTCCCTCTATCCCACACTTCCTCACTTTCATCATAAGCCGACCATGGGAGACCTTATCAAACGCCTTACTAAAATCCATGTACATGACATCAACTGCCCTACCTTCATCAACACACTTAGTTACCTCCTCAAAAAATTCTATCAAATTTGTGAGGCACGACTTGCCCTTCACGAATCACGAGTAATAGTTAAGAAAACAAACTTAGAGACTTAGGGCGGGGTTTTCCAGCCGCGTTCACCCGAGGTCAACGGACCTTTACATGATCCGTCATCTCGCCCGCTACAATTCCCGTGGTAGGCAGGACGGGAAAATTCGGTCTTAAAGTCCAGCTAGTTAAGGAAAGTAGAGAAGTGAAAAGAAGTTTCCAAGAAACCTGAGATTAAAGGTATTAGAACAGAGAACTGTTCAGTAAATACAGGCAGACCTGAGAAGGCTGAGATGCCAGAAAGTTATCTGAAGTGAAGTTCAGGTTTGTGAGACATTACTTCAGTTTGGGAGTGTGACACTAGTGTACCTTTAAGAATGTTTTAAAAATCATGTTCTCTGCAGTTGTAAGCAGGCCTTTTGGTTTCATTGTTGCAGAGCTGTCTGCTAGAAGTCTTTTTATTGCTGCTTCAATGGCTTAAATGGGGGTTTGTTTATTTCTACTGGGGGCCCTCAGGAACTTTCTAGGATTTTTTTATGACCCTGCATTATGAGGGGGAAGATTGATTGACAAGTCAAGGTCAGGTGGTTCCTTCCCAGAAGAATCCAAGGATTCATTTTCAGTTCTGGTTTAGAGTTAGAAGCTGTCCTGGTTGTCAAGTGGCAGGCAGCTTTTCTCTCTCTCTCCTGGTATTATAGATTCTGCTGGCTTGCTAGAAGCAAGAGTGAAAATTCTGCTGTCAGTGGTTTGCTAGCTAGTACCTAGAGTCTCTCTCTCTCCCTGGTGCTTTTGGGAAGCTGTTCTGATGTCAAGCTTGTCTGTGTGTATATCGAGAGAGCTGCAGCATCCAACCGAAGAATTAAGCTCCAGCCTCACGTGAGCATTCGCATTTTCTGTGCTAAACCTGCGGTAAGGGTTTTGTTTATGGAATTTGTTTGGCTGGAACGATATTTAGCTGTTAAGGTTTATACAATATCATGGGGTTTTCTCTTGTTTGTAATTGGTAAAAACTATTGCTAATTTTTTTTCTATACATGTTAACTGTATTCTTAAATAAACTTTGTTTGATAAAAGCTTCCTAGTTGATCAGTTGAATCATACCTGAAGTGCAACTTCTCATGCTTCGCCTAGCCAAATTCAAACTTATGATCCAGGTGGACTTCACAAAACACTTTGAGGTTTCTGATCTGAATTATAACAGGGTGATATTGGGGCAAATTTTCCCATTCCGCCCACCACAGGAATTGTAGTGGAGGGGTGAACCATGGAAAGGTCAGTTGACCTCAGACAGGATTTTCCAATTCTGGGACAAGCACGGCCAGAAAATCCCACCCATTATTTGAAATAATCATGAAAATCACTGCTGGGATCTCAGAGTTTGTTTCTTCAGCCTTTCAGACAAAAGAAATCGAGAAGAGATCGGTGTAAAACCTGATTGTGAAACTTTGATGAGAGCAGTTGAGAGAAAGCATTGTTTAAAAGAAGATTTGAAGGTGTATCTTTTTGTAAGCAGAATTTGAAATCACTTGTGTGGAAGCTGGAGTTCAGTGAGACAAGGTGGCTCACAGTATAAGAATAATCAGGGGGGGATTTTGAGAAATCCACAGAAATTCACTTATGTTCCACTAGGGACTGTGTGTTACTGAGACCATTGCAGCTTAAGATATACTTTATGACCCGTGCTAATCTTAAAGTCTGTGTATATTTGTGAAGCTAAGGGGGGAGCAGAGGAGTATTGTATCATATTATTATTGTATTGTATCATGTTATTAAAACTAATTAGCAGTCTGTGACTCAGTCCCTTCACATTTTCTAAAAAAAAGTAAAAGTTCTGGTCCTTTGAGCCAGGGTTCTATTCTGGGATCTTCCAGTCCATATATGACACCAACTGGGATTGTAACAAAAGCAGTGTGTGACGTTAGTGTACCTTTAAGAATTTTTTTTAATATCATGTTCTCTGCAGCTCTCCCAGCCTCAGCTGAGTCATTGTTGCCGAGTTGGCTGGAGGAGTCCTTTTATTGCTCTTTAAGTGGCTTAAATTGTTTATTTTTACTTTTATGACCCTGTATCATTAGGAGGAGAGCTGGTTGGCAGGTCATGTGTTCTGCATTGTTTTTGTTCCTTTCTAGGGATTTTAAGATTTCATTTTTTGTTTTGACTGGCAGTAATTTAATTTAGAAGGGGCATCAAGCTGAAAACAAGTGTTTCTCTCTCTCTCTGGTTTTTGGAAATTCTGCTGGTTAGCTGAAAGCAAGGCTTCTTCCCTTTCTGGAGTAGACAATCTGCTGTTGGTGGCTTGACCAGAGTCTCTCCCTGGTGTTCTGGGAAGCTGTCCTGACTTCAAACTATTCTGCATGTATCCGGAGAGCTGCTAGAAGTTATAAGACTGAGACATCTGGGTTTCAATTCTCCAACCAAAGGACTCAGTTCCTGTATCACGTGGGCATTAGTATTTGCTGTGTTAAACCTGTGGAAAAGGTGTTTTTGTCTATGGGAGGTTATTGTTTGATTGGAATATTTTAGATATATTTGTTAAGGGTTATACATTATTGTGGTTGTTTTGTTTTTGTTTGTAATTGATAAAAGTTACTGCTAATTTTCTTACTATACATATTAACTATATTCTTAAATAAACTTTGTTTGATAAAAGCTCCCTAGTGGGTCATTTGAATCATACCTGAGGTGAACCATATCATGTTTATCCTAGCCGAATTCAAAGTGCAAAACCTATGATCCAGGCGAGCTTCATAAAATACTTTGGAGTTTCTGACCTGAACCATAACAAGTGCTACATGTGGTTTGAATGTTGTAACTCATGGGTCTTCCCCTGGGGTGTGTGTGAGGGTGAGGGTTAGGAGGTGTGTAGTTTATTGTGCCTGACACTGCAAAGTTACACTGCTGCCTGTACAAATTGGTTGGTGAGTCTGTCTGTAGCAGCAAATTACACTGCTCACCGGCTCCGTTATCAGCCACAGCAAGGAATTAAGAATAACTCGATAGGAATAAGGCCTGGATGGGATTGTTGTCGGTGCAGGTGGGCTGAATGGCCTCCATCTGCACTGTAGGGATTCTATGAGGTGGTAGTCCATTCAGTTTCAGTGGCACTACCTCAATAATCGCTCAAAAGAAAGTGACCATAAACTTGGAATTAAAATACATCAGCGGCTGGTGGGCAAAGATAGTATTCACTTAAATTTACCTTTCGGTAAGACATTAAATCAAGGTCTCAAGGTGTTACAGGGATCCAATGAGCTACACAACAGCACTGTTTCCTGAAGAGAAAACAAAAAGAAATCTACCAAAAAAATTAAGAGTTAGAGATAACCGTTCGACTATGAAAATTCATGTGACCTTTTTATCTGATTGTTGTGGTCTCTATCCTTGGAATAAATGTATTTTTTGACTATATTGTGCATTCAGGATGAATCACAGGCAGAGACAAAGGAATCCAGCATCATGAACACTCATTCGCAGGTGGACTATGTGGAATCTCTTAAGGCAGACAATTTAAACAAAATCTCTGGTCTGAAAGTTGTCTGCAATGTACAGAATACACATGAGCAGCATAGCCGGAGGTCTGGCAAACATAATCCAATCACAGCACTATTATTGCTTCTCAAAGACTGGTCTCATTCAGCGTTTATGAGATGAATCATTGTTAACTGAGCTTGTTGATTAAACATACACAGTTCTGTGGAGAAAGAAACATTAATTTCCAATTAAATATTATTAATGTCACGGATATGTTACTAAAACTCATGTTTCCTGTACAGACAAGAGCCCAGGAGTGTCCACAGGAACAAAAAGTAAAGATATTATGAGTAGAATAATGAGGTTTCATTTCCTGTGTCTTCTCATAGTGCTGGTAACTCACAGACATTTTCCCTTTTTACTATTTGCATATCGTTCAAAATGAAACCTGTTCATCACCTCCATTCAGATTTATGATGTGGAGATGGCGGCGTTGGACTGAGGTGGGCACAGTAAGAAGTCTCACAACATCAGGTTAAAGTCCAACAGATTCCAAATAAACCTGTTGGACTTTAACCTGGTGTTGTGAGTCTTCTTACTGTATTCAGATTTATGGCCTGGAAATTGTTGTTTATGTGCTATTCAGGGGTCACAAAGGGGTCACTGAAAGCTTTGGGGAGAATTCTTACCGTCATGTCAACCCCAAATTGTTGAAAAATATTGTGTGGAAACCACTTAAAATGGGGAGCGGCTGTTTCTTGGCATTTAAACACCTATTTATTTAGTATCATTTTATGTGTGACCAAGCAATGAAAATGCTTGTTTAGAACAGTGAGAGAAAAGATAACTGGCCTGGATGTTGTAGAAGGGCATTCTACTTAAAAGTCACCAACGCAAGTTTGGGAGTAAATACTATGTCCAGTACTCAAAGCACTCAGATGCAACATCAGGAAGGTAACTGACTTGAATAAATCTGTTAAGGTATAGTTATAGTACAACTTTCAATGCCAAGAATGCACTCTAAATCAGCAAGGCACAAACTTGTGACCTGGGGAACTGCTTTAAAAATAAATTAAAACCGTGCAGTCCGGCATGAGAGACGTTGTTTTCTCAGGATATGGGCATTGCTGTCAAGGTTGATATTTTTTGCCTATCCTTGGTTGTTATAGAGGTGGTAATGGGTCTTCTTCTTGAAGCAGTTTGTGTGGTGAAGTACACTAATCAGCTCTCCCCCTCAAAGCGGAGAGCAGCCTATGGTCATCTGGGACTACAATGACTTTACCTTTACTCCCACAATGTTGTTAGGTAAGGAATTCTAGACAATGGTTTAGCAAGTGCAGACAATGAAGTGGCCAACATCTCACTGTCTGCACTTGCTAAACCAACAAACTCTCAAGACTGCAGGATAAAAAGACACAGAATAGAACGGAGCACGGCAAAACTGGAAGAGAATGCAAGCATTTAAGCCCTTGCATACTTAAACCACCCTGGGCCTCTTAGGAGAGAGGCATGTCTTTGACTTCCCCAAAGATCAGGGTTAGCACTAATCTGAAATTAGGTTTTACTGCTGTCTACTCAGACATTGGCAAAATAGTCGGCAAATTGACGGCAAAAACATCACAGAGAGGGTAGTTCATTCTCTTCCTTTACAGCACCTCTTAAAATCAACGGCATTGACCAAGATTTCAGTCACCTGTCTTAATGCATTCTTATGCAGCTTGTTGTTTGGTACCCCCCCCCCCCCCCCCCGACCCCCGTGCAGCACCTTGGGACATTGTACTACATTCAAGGCAGTGTGTAAATGTAAGTTGTTGCTGCATTGCAATGCAAGGGCTGTGTGAAGCAGTTTCTTTAAAGCAGTAATTTGGGGCACACACAAAGAAAGGGATAGGCCATTCATCCTCTTGAACCTGCTCTGCCATTCGATTAGATTATGGCAAATCTGTACCCACCTTTGTTCCATATACCTTCAAAAGCTTTTCTAACAAACTTTACTGATCTCAGTCTGGGAAGTTTCAATTAATGCAGCATCTACAGCCTTTTCAGAGAACCAGTTGCAGATTTCCACTCGAAAATCAAAGGAAATTATTTATCTGTATCTAGCCAATTGAATCACTTCCTTGGTCATATTACCTCTTCACCTTCTTAACTCAAGGGAATGCATGCTAATTGTAAGCTATTGTAGCAAAACTCTTTAAAATACATTCCCCCATTACTTTTATTGCTGCATCTCAGAATTTGGGACAAGGCTCATCAACGCCAAGGTTTTCAATGCATTTACATCAAAAATACCTGGTCAAGCTATGGCTCTTTAACTGCCCTGATCCTATTCTCGCCCATGTGAACTGGTGAAAGAAGGCATTTCTCATGTCAAGAACTTTATTGTCCCTGGCAATCTTCAAATTTGAGTTTAATCATTGCTGTGCCAAAAGGCGGCAGCCACAACAAAACCATTGTGAGAACAATCACACTCTATTCTTTGCACTGAATGGAGGTCTGCTATCCCTCTTCAATAGTGCTTTAATAATACAAAACCACTTGTGTAGGCTGTCAGAATCTACAACATCAACAACTTGAAACCAGCTGCCCTCAAACTATTGTTCATCAATTTTGCAATCCCAGTGTTTCGAAGTGATGCGCTACGTGAAGAGCTTTGAGAGCCTCCATGCAATTGATAAAGTGCTATGTAATTACAAGCATTTAGGGAGCTTTAATGTTCTGCTTTGTAACAATGTTCTGATTGCTCTACATTCTTGCAGTTTGGGGAAGTTTCAAACAAACCAATAAAGGTAAATAAAACAAATCACTTGCTTGTGAATACAGATTGAAGTGCAACATTTGTCTACTGTTTGTCTCCAGCAGCCACGTTTATGTTGCCAACCCACTGCTCTGTCTCCAAAGGTCAAGGCCAATTCTTTGGTTGGGTTGCAGCACTTCTGAAAATTGCTGTGCTTCTACCAAAGTCAGTGCTGCTAGCCTAAGTTAAACACAGCTTTTGTAAAGATAGTCAGGCCTCCTAGATGGAGGATATGAATATTGTGCACAATTTCTCTTTCTGTCCGTAAGCAACCGGTCTTTTAATCGCATTTAATCTAATATTGCATTCCTAAACAGAGAAGGTTATTATGTTATTGCAAATAACAAAGAGCAAATGTATCTATCTTAACTTTTTCTGAAAACAGTGTGGAAAATTAGTGGATACAGTCACCAGGGTCACAAGGCAAATAGTTTGTAGTGAAGGGGTTAATGTTCTATGTGCCACATTACACACATACCTAAATAACTCTTTATTGGCATCCTTTGTGAATGGTCATTTTTTTAAATTATTTTTTATGGGATAGTCAGAATTTATTTCCCATCCCTTCCAGAGGTTCTACATGTTGTCACATGGCCAGACCAGGTAAGGAAGGCAGATTTCCTTCCCGAAAGGATATGACTAAACTAGGTGATTTCATGGTCATCATTAGACTTTTAATTCCAGATTTTTATGGAGTTCAAATTTCACCATCTGCCACGGCAAGATTTGAACCCTGGTCCCCAGAGTCTCTGGATTATTAGTCCGATGACAATTCCACTGTACCATTGCCTCCCCTCATAGATCATAGTAATTACACTGACAGGGTATATTCTGACATGCAGTAAGAAGCTTCTTGAGGTCAAACGTGTATATGAGACAATACTAGAAGCTTGGATGATAGGGAAAGAATGATAGCAAGGATTGAAGATTCACAGCTGCCATCAGTAACTAATGACCTTAATTACATAGATTTGTATCACCCAAATTCCTGTCTCATGTAATTTTAAGGGATAGCAAATTGTACTGCCATATTCAAGATAATTAATACATTCAAGACCTAGCCTGTGAAACTGCCTAGTAAAGAATTACTTTGAAATTCCTAAAGAGGAAGCATATTGTATTGAATAATTCCATGACCAGGACACTGACTGGTGACTCGTAGGCACACCACACTACTGTTTCGAACAACTATTTAGATGCAACCACTGTGTTTACACCATGATGTGGAGATGCCGGCGTTGGACTGGGGTAGGCACAGTAAGAAGTCTCATAACACCAGGTTGAAGTCCAACAGGTTTATTTGGTAGCACGAGCTTTCGGAACATTGCTCCTTCATCAGGTGAATGGAGAATTGGGTTCACAAACAGGGCATACAGAGACACAGACTCAATTACAAGATAATGGTTGGAATGCGAATCTTAACAGGTAACAACGCAGAATCGCGAGCAGAAACTGATAGCCAGGTTCCGCACACATGAGGGCGGCCTCAACCGGGATCTTGGGTTCATGTCACACTGCCTGTAATCCCCACCATTTGGCCTGGGTTTACAAAATCTTACTAACTGTCCTGGCTTGAGACAATTCACACCTCTTTAACTTGTGTTTAACCCTCTCTCCATTCGCATTGTCTGCACCTGTAAATACTTGATTACCTGTTAAGACTCACATCCCAACCATTATCTTGTAATTAAGCCTGCGTCTATATATACCGTTTGTGAACCCAACTCTCCACTCACCTGGTGAAGGCGCAGTGCTCCGAAAGCTCGTGCAACCAAATAAACTTCTTGGACTTCAACCTGGTGTTGTGAGACTACTTACTGTGTTTACATCCTCTTCCCTCCTCTCCCCACTAATGTGCATTAAAAAAGTTGGTCACTGTAATGATGTAGCTTGGGATCATCTAATCACATCCCCAATGTGACATTACACCAGGAGAGTTGCACAGTTATCTCCTCCCAGACTACTTCCAACCAACAGTTCCAAATACTGAATGTGGCAAAGGAGACATAAGTAATTATATGGATCTCTCCCACACACCCCGGACATTGTCTGTTCCACCTTCTTCCATTGGCAAAAAGATGCAAAGGTCTGAGGTCACATACCAACCGACTCAAGAACAGCTTCTTCCCTGCTGCCATCAGACTTTTGAATGGACCGACCTTGCATTGCGTTGATCTTTCTCTACACTTTAGCTATAACTGTAACACTACATTCTGCACTCTCTCCTTTCCTTCTCCATGAATGGCATGTTTTGTCTATATAGCACGCAAGAAACAATACTTTTCACTGTATGTTAATACATGTGACAATAATAAATCAAATTAAATAGTTTTCAGAGGTTATTGTATCATTCAGTAAAATACACTTTCATACAAAGATACAGAGGAGAATGTATCAGACTATGGATAGATTATACATCTCGAGCTATGAATAAAACAAACCAGTTTACTTAAAAATAGATGTAAAAATATCGCCCCAAAATCTCATATGATCTATTAGGAGAGAGTGTTAATTGAGGTTCAAACTCCTTTCTTGCATGTTAATTATTCCTTTTACCCAAATGTAGCATAAAACAGATTGAAATGTTCATTACAAGCAAAATAATTGCTACTTATCTAATCTGATGGTTGTTCCCAATCATTAAGTTGCATTTTTCTGTCCATGTCACTTTTGTTCAAGGCAAAACTGTACTTAAAATATTCCTTTAATTCTGCATCTAATGCATAACTCAGAAGTTGTCTTATTTAAATAGGACACTAGCAAATTCTTCAAACGAATTAGTGGGTAAATGCATCATCAGATGCAGTACTGAACCATACAAGTTAGGAAGGTCTCCAATTGAATTGTTTCATGCTGATAACAGCCACGGCTGCAATTGTCCCCTGTATCCCTAGGCTAAAGGTAGTGGAGAATCTGCAGTCATGGTTCACGCTATATCACCCTTCCCAGAAACTGTGCATAGATAGAGGCCATGTGGAAAAAGGATCAAACTGGAACGTGATATCCTAGTGATGAAATATCCTGCCCCAATGTTCACCACCTAAATTTAGTTGTGAATGGTATCTTTATGGGAGCAGTAACAGGTGATTTTACATGAGAACATAGGAACATAGGAATTAGGAGCTGCTTTCCGTGGCTTAACTCCACTCCGTATCACAGCCCTTTGAGCCTGCTCCGCCATTCGATCAGATCATTGCTGATCTCTCCCTGGTCTCAAATCCACCTGCCCGCCTATTCCCCATATCCCTTGAATCTGTTTTTTTTATCAGAAATATATCTATCTCCTTCTTGAAACCATTCAGCAATTCAGACTCCCCTGCACTACAGGGCAGCAAGTTCCACAAATTCACCACCTCTGCAAGAAATAGTTCCTCCTCATCTCATTTTAAATCTACCGCCTCGCAGCCTATACCTGTGACTCTTGTTCTAGATTGCTCCATAAGAGGAAACATCTGATCTACATTTACTTCATCAATCCCTTTTAAAATTTTATATACCTCGATCAGATCCCCTCTCATCCTTCTAAACTCCAGCAGGTACAAGCCCAAACTGTTTAATCTCTCCTCATACATCAATACTTTCATCTCAGAATCAATCGGGTGAACCTCCTCTGAACTGCCTCCAATGCCACCACATCCTTCCTCAAATAAGGAGACCAAAACTGGACACAATACTCCAGATGTGGTCTCCCCAACACCCTATACAATTGCAACAACATTTCTCTACTCTTATACTCTTTAGACATTCATTAAAATCATTTGACAATATTTTCTGAGGAGGACAGACATTGCAGAGGAGAGGGCACTATCTTTATCTTCTGCTGGATGTCTATAGATAGATAGGATTGTTTGCTGGGGAGTTCCAGGATTACTGTACATTGCTGATCCTTCATCCTCTCAATTTTCCTGTCCTTCACAACTTACATCACAATATCTTTTTAAAGAAATGGTCTCTTCAAAAGATAATTCAAATTATATTGTCTTTAATTCTCCCAATTTGTACCATCACTCATGTCACAAGCATAACTTTATTTAAAAGCCAGTTTACAAATCGACCAAATTGCTGATAGCACTCAGCAACATGTTGGCATTGAATATGTGGAAATTTACATGACTTCACCCGTGTGGAGATTACAGTCATTGGCCAGGTTCAAGAACCTATATCCTCAGAGCTTAAAATTATCCAAAACTGTGCTGCCTACTTCCTAACTTGCAACAAGGCCCATTCACCCATTACCCCTGCATTCACTAACCTATCGTGGCTCCCAGTAAAGCAAAGTCTTGATTTTTAAATTCTCATGCTTGTGTTAACTCCCTCCATTGCCTTGCCCCTACCCTCTCTCTGTAATCTCCTCCAATCCACAATCTTCTGAGATAGTCACATTCCTTGAATTCTAGCCTCTTAAGCAGTCCTGATTTTAATTGCTCTACCATCGGTGATCATGTCTTCAGCTACCAAGGCTTTAACATCTGGAATTCCCACCCTAGAACCATCTGCCTCTCTCCCTCACTTTCTTCCATTCATTCTCTGAAACCTATCTTTTCGACCAAGCTTTTGGTCAGCTGTACTAATTCCTGATGTGCTTTATTAATGCCTTTGTGAAATGCTTTATTATGTTAATGATGCCATAGAAATACAAGTTGTTGATGCTGCTTGATTCTGATTCAAGCCACTTATGGGCTATATTCGTCTCTGAAAATTTGATTTGACAAAAAGTTTAGCAAGAGGAATACCTTCATTTTGTCTTTAGAATTGGAAAACAGGGAAAAATAATCCTCACAGAGTGAGTGATGGACCAGGAGCAACTGGTCATGTGCATGAACTGAATAGCAATCTTTATGCAACATTATAATACAAGAAAAAAACTGGGCCTTTCTCCATTTCATTTTCATCCAAACAAACTTAGGGAAGGAGCAAAGCAGGACCTCTGGTGAATGAAGGATGCTGGGAGGAATACCCCAGGGGATCTGTCAGCTTTACTTGATAGAATTCAAAGAAGAAATGTTTGATCACCCGAGGAAAGTTTGCCTACAAATGTGCGCTATTATGTCAAGTTGTTTTGAACGTTTTGTTTATCATTATTTTCCCTATCTGTTGCACCTTACCTGATAGCCAAAGTTGGAAGTACCATTGCTGGCAACATGGTTAAGTAAATGGGAATCAGGTGACATCATAAATCACTAGATCTTTATCCTTTTCAGTACAAATAAATGATGTTGTAATCTGTATTTAAATATACTTGGGCATCACTTATGTTTTTTCCCCAGAGCAAGGGTCTGCCAAATTTTTTTTATTCATTTGTGGGACATGGGTGCCATTGGCTGACCAGCATTTATTGCCCATCCCTGGTTGCCCTTGGAGGGCAGTTGAAAGTCAACCACGTTGCTGTGGCTCTGGAGTCGCATGAAGGCCAGACCAGGTAAGGATGACAGATTTCCTTCCCTAAAGGGCATTAGTGAACCCCAGATGGGTTTTTCCAACAATCGACAATGGTTTCATCCTCCTCAGTAGATTCTTAATTCCAGATTTTTTTTATTGAATTCAAATTCCACCATCTGCCGTGGCAGGATTCAAACCTGATTAAGGAGAGCTACAGAATCAGCTAATCATACAGCGGCACTAGAACTTTGTCATCATTACTAATAGTATTTGAGATTGATGAAAAATGTAGGAAGTTTGAACAGTGAACTAGCTTTATTTTAATTTGTTGAAATATAATCAGACTAATTACTGCTAATGTGAAGAAATGACAAATAGATTTACATTAATGCAATGTTTTTCACATCTCTGAGATACCCTAAAGTGCTTCATATGCAATGAATTGCTTTGAACACGTAGTCACAGTTGTTTTGTTAGGAAACCTGTCTGTCACTTTATGTATGAAGTCCCAAAAGCAACAAATTACATAAATGACCAGATAGTTGGTTCATATGGGCAGCACGGTGGCACAGTGGTTAGCACTGTTGTCTCACAACGCCAGGGACCTGGGTTCGATTCCCAGTCGGGTCACTGTCTGTGCGGAGTCTGCATGTTTGTCCCGTGTTTGCGTGGGTTTCCTCCGGGTGCTCCAGTTTCTTTTCACAGTCCGAAAAGTCATGCTGGTTAGGTGCAGTGGTCATGCTAAATTCTTCCTCATTGTACCCGAACAGTTGTCGGAATGTGGCAACTAGGGGATTTTCATAGTAAGTTCATTGCAGTGTTAATGTAAGCCTACTTATGATACTAATAAATAAACTTAAAATTTAGTGAGGTATCTGTGAAGGGAAAAATGTTGACTACGATTCAGCAAGAACTCCTTGCTTTCTTTAAATAGTGATATAGGATCTTTTATATTCACCTGAACAGACAGGCAACGTCTCAGTCCACTATTTCATCCAGAAAATAACACCGCCATTTCTTCAGTGCTACAATGAAGTGTCACCCTAGATTATTTGCTCTAGTTCTGAGGGGGGGGGCTTCAATCCGCAATCTGTTGACTTGGAGCTGGAAGTGTTACCAATGAGATAAACTGAAGTGGGGATTTCTGAACTATGAAATTTAGCTACATCATATTACAATACTCATTCACTATTACATTTTGGTCCAACCTTAAAGGAAAAGGATCAGTTCCTGGTGCTTGCGAAGAACTTATTCAGCACATGTTCCATTTGTACTACTTTAGCAAAGGCCTTCCCATACTTCCCCAAGATATGCCAGCAACATCAGCCCTGCCTCACCACACCCAAACATCACCACTCCCCACACACTCCCTCCCCCTCCATTACCACGTGTACCTCACTGCTCATCCCACATTATATTGTATTGGCTATCTACAACGGAAATCTGAGTACTTTGAAGCAAATGAGAAGTTAGATTTTTCACTGAGAAAAATTGCCAGCATTCTATCTAGGGCTGAAATTTTTTTCATCCATTACCCCATTAATGTTATAGACAAAACCGTTTATATCATCTCAGCCGTTCTTGACAACATGGCCAAAATATTGCATGAATATTTTTTCTTGCCTCTAGAACATCAAAGGGAATTATTTAACATGACATTCTTGAACTTATGCAATCCAGATATATGTCCCCTTCCATATGAACCCTCTTTTTTCCATGTAAGCAGCTATTAATCATTGAGGCAATACACACACAGGTAGTTCTAATAGTTATTTCAACTCATCCATTAAAGCAGTTACTCTGTTACTGAAGAGACCTGTGTAAGTATTCTTTGCAGTGTTATAAAATCACCACAGAACATTTAACCAAACTGCTCCAATTATAGTAAAGAGAAATGATTGTCTGTTACTCTAAAGATTAGAATATTAGTGAGCAATTGGGACATTGCACAAATGTGTGGGAGAAGAAAAAAGCTCCAGCTTTCATGCGAATCCTGCAATCCATCATTAGGCAATATTTTAAAGTACTGTTTCAGCTCATCGCCATTCTCCCCATCCTACTTGTGAGATCATTTATCTCTACGTGATCCAATAACTTGTTCTGCAACAGTGCTCCATGCGTTACATCATGATTGGTGAATACGAAACACAAAGGTTGTGAGCATTTTAATGGTGCGCTCAAAATCTCCTGTTTGCTCTTTTTAGACACATCATTCTCAGTGATGATGAGTAAACACCCAATGCATGAGGCATAACAAATGTACAGTTTAACACTCCCAATCAGCCCTTGTCTGCAAACCCGCTTTAATGGCACCATGATACAGTTACCATAAAATCTGGTGCATACATCGCACTTCAAAGAATGTTTCTGTTTTCTAAACACAGGGAGTGACTTACACAACAGCAGAAACAACATTAATGGTGTGAGCAAATGTGAATGGTATCACAAGAAATAGGAAGCATATGAATATTTTTTCCTGAGTCATTTCAAAGATCTCTTCTAGCATTAATAAATGGTACCACAAAGCATGTCCTTAATTAACTTACCCCTAATCTTTGTGCTCCTCAGAACATCTGAGATCTTTCCAGGAGTCATAGACTTGCGTAATTTCTGCAGCTCAGACCACGACAGGAGGTTTTGTGGAAAATGAGCAGGATGATTTAAATAGGTTTTTAATTCTAAGTGAGAAAGTCTGGCAATGATCTGAGGGCCACATACAGCGTGTTCTTTTAAACTCCCCCCCTCCCCCCTCCCCCCTCCCCACCCTCCTATGATGCTAAACTGGAATTTTAGATACTTTGGCAAAGACTATTTTGTGTCAAAATGAAAAGCTTTGGTATCTGTAATGATAGTGCTGCATCCTCAAATTACATGCTTACAAGCGAGAAATAAGGCATTGTAAAACAGTGACATCTTGCACACAACACTCTGAATTCCACTGATTATCACAGCTGTTCCAGACATCGCTTCTTCAGCTTGAATGGAGGGGGCTTCAATTGGTGAATCTACTTTTTTTTTATTTTGTAATACTCCTCAGAAGGATGGCAGCCACGCTTCCTGTGTTGTGACAGTAATTTAATCACAGCCTAAATTACTGGAGCTGGCCCTCCATTCCCCAAAATTTATGCATGGAATTGTGTTAAAAGGGTACGAACAGCAGCAACGATGGTACCTTCCTTCATTTAAACAGTCATTTCAAGCAAGATGCTGGAGTTACAGGAGATCCTCACCTGAGGTCTATGTGCGTTTCACAATAACAGAAAAACCTGCTCTCTCAAGTTTCAGTCACAGAATCCCATTATTCTGAAAGGATCCCTCATTGGTAAAGATGTTTCTCGGACATGGCAATTTTCTAATGTCCCTGCCCAAGTTTGTGTGTTAACTGAAAAGACACCAATGACATACAGAAGAAAAGGAAGTGGCATACCTGGTTTATACTGAAGAACTTCTTGTTTTTCCTGTTGCTTGTGATCATTATACTGGCAGTAAATAGCACACGGCGAGTCTGGCGATTAAACCAGTCTTCAAACTTCAGGTAGATATTTTTGACTGGAGTGTAGACATGAGGTATATGTAGCTTCGATTTCTCCAGGGCACTAAGCTCCCCATTTCAGCCATGTCACTACAGGGAGGTGATCAGCCTCACAGGTAAGGAAGGAATACTCAGAGGTGTCATCCCTGGGCTGTTTCTACACACCCGGCAATGAGGTCAGGCCTGAGATCAGGTCCTCAAACCAAGTTGATATGGTGAGAAATACGAAGAATGTTTACCTTCAAATTGATGAGCAAGTCAAAATGTAAGGTCAGCAATATATGATAACCAACTTCACTGTGAAACCCTGTGTCCCTTCTTATTGTGAATGCGGGAGAAACTTAGCGGGTCTGACAGCATCTGTGGAGAAAGAATAGAGCCAATGTTTCAACTCGGGATGGCCCTTCGTCAGAGCTCTGACAAAGGGGCTTCCTGACTCGAAACAATGGCTCTCTTCTCTCTCCACAGACGCTGTCAGACCCACTGAGTTTCTCCCGCATTTTCAGTTCTTGTTTCAGATTCCAGCATCCGCAGTATTTTGCTTTATCCTTTCTTATTGTACTTGTCATCTTGAAATAGCCTCAACTGCTGGCAATGACACACACATCCCAATATAAACTTTGAATGTAAAGTCAAGGGCAAAACTGAGTGGGTTCCACTCATTGTAATTCTATATTCGGGAATGTGGTAATAAATAGCATGTCTTGGTAATGTCGGTTAGCAGTGTCCGTTTGATATGAAATTAAACAATTACTCTTGTCTGATTGAGATGTCTGCAGCTTAATCACAACTGTTAAGTTAAATTGTCCCCAGACATAATTGACCAATAGTTGGGAGGTATGCAAAGTGTGTATGTGCAATAGTTTATCAGAGGGTGATTACATCATCATCAGATCTTATAATCTCCTGGTGATTAGTATTGACAGAGACGAGAAGCAGTGTACCAGCCATGCTTTTAGGTGCAAGGCTTGAAGAAATGTGCAAGAAATAGAAACAAGGCCCATGGCTTTATATACACATTAATATAAAAAGTTTAAAATTAGAAGCAAGATCAAGAACATGTATCAAATGTGAGTAGACATTGGGGATTGTCCTCACCTGTAGCATTATCTTCTCCATTGGTGGTCCATTTCTTTGCAATCACATGTTTGTTGTATCTGGTCATTCCTGTGGAAATCCTACAGATTCCCTCAAGTGCTATATCTTTTATAGAGCCATTCAACAGCCTCTTTGCCCCACACAACAGACGCTATCATTTATTGCACAGCATTCCAATTGATTTTTCTTAAAATAAAATGCTGCACAATTTGACTATCTGCCCCACATGGGACCTTTAAGAAGCTCATAGATAGAGTCACTCGTTCATATAATTCATCATCACTTCAAACTGGAATTTGCATGTTCTCCCCGTGTCTGCGTGGGTTTCCTCCGGGTGCTCCGGTTTCCTCCCACAGTTCAAACATGTGCAGATTAGGTAGATTGGCCATGATAAATTTCCCCTCAGTGTCCCAAGATATATATATGGGATTAGCAGGGTAAATGTGTGGTTACAGGGTTAGAGCCTGGGTAAGAGATGGTGCAGACCTGATGGACCGAATGGCATTCTTCTGCACTGTAGAGATTCTATGAAACTCTTTTGAGGTTCTCAGACAATTATTCATAAGAATACCTTCAAGAGTCTCACTGCACATACCCATGCAATCAATTAATGCTGCTGACCACAAGTTCTTGGATCAGATGCTACATTATTTCCCATGTGTACTGTTAGATTGATTTATCTAAGAGGGTTTTGAAGGTATTCACTCATTCACTGATCTGTCGTAAGAGGCTTTCATAATGCCCTGATTTATAGGATTAGTGCTACAAGACTTTTAAAGACACAAGTGGTCTGTCAGAATAACAAAACCACACCGATGTATATTCTGCAGTGGAAAATTGAGAATAAGGCAGTCAACTAAATGAAGGTCAGATTTCATCCACCAATTGACCAGGCTATTTCAATATAGCACCCATACAGGCTTTATAGCTCACCTCATACTGGCTGATTGTTGATGGAACAGCGAGACTCACCTGCTTGCCATCCAAAGTGTACAGCTTCTTCACGACCCCAGTCTCCAGCTTGATGGCCTCAGTGATGTCAGTAAGAACTTGCTCAAAGGAGTGTGCTGTTTTCTTGTTGAGCAGAACTCTCACTGCTTTCCGTGGCTTAACTCCACTCCGTATCACAGTCACTAGCTTAGGACGGACAAAGTCCTTGGTTTCTTTGACCTCAGTCATGTGCTTGGCACTGGCCAGGGACTGTGGCACTTTCTGGGTAGCAGAGGCTTTGACATTCACCGACCAGTTGGGATTCACATTCTTGGTGTAATCCACCTTTTTGAAGATGTCATGTGATGAGCAAACATAGCTCTCCCCTAAACAGAAAGAAAAGTGCATGGTCAAATCCGCAACAGAAAGAAACCCAGAAAAAATGTTTCATATTGTTTGCATTAGCTGCTTGGGTTTTAGCTTAATACTTGATATGACCAGGTCTGGATTAAAGAAGGCCTAACAACCACGTACGGCTGCGTAAAAATTGTTATTGAAGCTGGCACACTGAATGAATCAGCTGAATAATGTCACAGTCCACTTTGCACAATTGATCAAGAGAGTATGTTATACAAATACCCTAAATTTGCATTTCTAATATTGGTGAAACAGAGAGACAAGCTGGGAAAGATTTCTGCACTCAACAAAAAAATCATTGCCTGCTATTTCACTCTGTTGACATAAGCCTAAAGGCTCCCATTACTGAATTACAGCTGCATGATTGATTACACAGCCATCCATTATCACAGAGTGCCTGCCATTTCACAGTTAGATAGTGAATGAGGTCATGCATTTTTAACGCACATTTATGCCTACTTTTAACAATTCCAAAGGGCACCTTAACACCCCCAAGTGCGCCTGACCACCCACAAAGGGCACCTGACATCCCCCAATGTGTCCCAGCACCAAATCCAAAGGGATACCTTACGTCTCCAAAGGCTATCCAAATGCATCCACAAAGTTCAGGCTTGCTGTTACCAGGGTCTACTCTGCACACTTCAGTTTCACATGCCTGGGCTACTAAAGTCCAACTTCAATAGAGAAAGCTGATGATTTAAATGGCTAGCACATATGTGCAAAATGCTAAGTGCTATTTTTAGGGGGAGGACTTGCGATTTTTGGGTACTTATGCTATTTTTTCCATCATAGAGAGGTTTTCCGTTGTGGCGAAAATCCAAGCCTATGTTTTGTCTTTTGCAAGCCCGGACTGATTGAGTGCAGCTAGAACTCTGCCTGTTGCAAGCAGCCAAAGGGAGGTGGTGTTAGATATGACCCACCAGGCTGACCAGCAGCCTCGGCATCACATTGACACAGAATTCATGACCAGTTCAAACTTACTTTTATGTAGCTCAGGATCCAGTCAGGTTCTTTGCAACACATATGGGTGGAAATTTTAAATAAAACTAGAAAACGCTGAAATAGTCAGCAAGTCTAGCAGCATCTGTGGAGAGTGAAATTGAGTTAAGGTCATTGATACTGTCAGGCCTGCTGAGAATTTCCAGCATTTTCTGGTTTTATTTAACATTTGCAGCATCTGCAGTATTTGGTTTTGGTTATTGGATGAAAATGTTGTCTTGCACAGTTAATTTTGTCAAACACGGCTGTTTGGAACCATCCACAAAATCCATATCAGCTGACCAGGGCTGAAAATTCCAAGCAAAATGAGTACAACTGGATTTACTTTTCATTGGGATTATGAAAGCAACTCGCTATTTTACGAATGACCTGTGTGCATATCTTTCTGTGTCAGATACTTAATTGCTTCTTTTCTGCATCTGATCCCAGTTGGGACTTTGAAACAAGTCTTACGTAACCCCATACTTAAGAGCTGAATTCTGAACTGAAATCTCATTTGTGCCCATCTTCAATTATTTAATAACATTTAGAACTGTATTGTGCCTTTGGCACTGACTCCAGCAGAATCATTTAATGACACTACATCCCCGAAATGTAGTCAAAATGCAAATGAGCTGATCTATTTAATATACAATATAACATAAGAACGTAAGAGATAGGTCAGCAGTAGTCCATCTGGTCCATCGAGTCTGCTCCACCATTCATGACTATTGCACAAATTCTTGCTAAAGTGAAAACATTTTGCCTAGATTATTTTGTTTGCCTAACCAGCAATGAAGTGGTCATGTAATAAGTTGCAATTCCTCTCTCTTGATTTGCGATATAACATAGAAACATAGAAGATAGGAGCAGGAGGAGGCCATTTGGATCTTCGAGCCTGCTCCACCATTCATCACGATCATGGCTGATTGTCCAACTCAATAGCCTAATCTTGCTTTTTCCCCATAACTTTTGATCCCATTTGCCCCAAGTGCTATATCCAGCCACCTTTTGAATACATTCAATGTTTTGGCATCAACTACTTCCTGTGGTAATGAATTCCACAGGCTCACCACTTTTTGGGTGAAGAAATGTCTCCTCACCTCCATCCTAGTCTACCCTGAATCCTCAGACTGCGACATCTGGTTCTGGATTCCCCCACCCTACATCTACCTTGTCTGGTCCTGTTGGAATTTTATAAGTCTCAATGAGGTCCCCTCTCATTCGTCTGAACTCCAGGGAAAACAATCCTAACCCGGTCAATCTCTCCTCATACATCAGTCCCTGGAATCAGCCTGGTAAACCTACTTTGTGACTAGTTCATTATTGGTAGTAATCTTTAATTTCATTGGCTGATCAAACTGTTAAATAGGACTTTCGCAAAGTAAGCAAGGACAGGTGGCTGTCACAAGTCACCTGCTGATGTCAAGAATTACTTCAAAAGATTTACTGAAATATACTGGACCTCACATTTGCATATCTATAATGCTGGGTGAGATTTAACGGCCTTGCTCGACCTGAGGCCAGAAAATCCTGCCCGAGGTCAATGGACATTTCCATTGTCCGCCCCTTGCCCGCTCCGATTCCATGGCAGGCAGAGCGGTTGAATTCCAGCAACTATCTCTCAAGCATGGATAGAAAGTCTACTGGGACAATATCTATATGGAAAGGTGTTTTTGCTATCCCATCAAGATGGATAATGAATCATTCAGAAGCTAATGGCTGGGACATTGTAGGTGATGGGACAACAGTCTATTCAGGTATCAGCCAAGCAAATACCTTCTTAAATTATTATGGGGAGAAAAGTCATGTGACCAGAATAACCAATTTTGCTATCTCTTTTAATACAGCACACAAGCTGCTAAAACAGGAGGAGCCTGGAAGAACATGCTACTGGGGCAGTGATATTCTCCCACTCCCCTTCTCTCCCAAGTTTATCTTTGGTACAGATTTAAAAATCCAGTACAGAGATAGTGAATTTCCATTGACAGGAATATCATGTACAAAAATCAACCACCTCTGGAAAAGATGGACTGAATTTTAAAAAGAAATTCTCTCTGGCAATTGCAGTTTTAAATGGACTTCAAGTCCTGGAATGTCAAGATAGCCATGGAGAAAATCTTCCACAGCCACCGATTATTGCAAAGAACACATAAAAGGTAAAAAAAAGAGAGTTCATTGTCATTACTTAATTTTAACTTGAATCAAAAAGCAACAACCCACAGCATAGCTTGTAATCCTGCATGCTTGTGTGTATGCATGTCTTGCGAAAGTTGGGTGTGAATTTATCTTTTTAAATACGTTTATATCTTTACCTGGCAGGTTTTTAACTCAATAAATCCTTTTCGTTTTAAACTCAAGAAAGTCGGCCAGATCTTCATGTCAGAAATTCAGAGGAAAAAACGCTGGGTTAAGGTCAGACTTGGAGTGGCATCAATTGGGGAATTATTTTTACACCTCTTCATGTGGTCATATCATTGGCCAACAAGAAAAGGTGGCAAGCAGATAAAATAACTATTGAGCTACTGAAAGGGCAAGTAAAGTAACATCAGAAATCCACAATGGCTGACTCTCCAAATACATGCTTGTGCTACTTTATATACTGTTGTTTATTTTATCCCCTCCAATCTGGAGCTACTGCCACTGTCTAACGTCCATGATTCAGATGTAAATTTAGGTAATGAGTGTCCAGGGATCATTAGTCCTTAACATATCACAGCCAAACCTAATTGTGATCTTATCCTATGCTTCCACCTATGCAACTTTGAGTTGTTAACAGACAGCAACCATACCCAGGAATTCCTGCTGTATATTTCCTCTTCCTTGCCCTGGAATTACTGAGGTCAACTGAAGGAACCTCATCGTTCCTCCTGTCAAGATCAACTAACACAGAACAGTAGAGCTGACTCTGGGATTTTCCTGCGCAGTTCAGTCCAACACTGGTTTTGCACATTATACACTGAGTCATCAGGGAGCTGTGGAAAAATGCTTATTCTGACAGATTCAGAACAATCCCACTGCATTAGGCATGGAGGGAGCCCCATGTTTCCAATGGCGATACAGAACCTCAGAAAAGAGCAATAGAAAAGATGGTTTGCATTGCTAACTCTGTCCATCCTGAGCTATCAGCTGTCAAAGCTTTAATGGCTCAAACAATGGCAGCAGTGATAGAGAGGCTAGGGACCTCATTGCCTATTTCTCCTGGCTGATGAAGGTGAAGTTGACGAGAGTGGCTGTGGACGGGAGGAAAACAGAAAATGCATGGCCTGGGGGAAGGATGGGGCAGCAGTGAGTAACAAGAGAAATAATTCAAGCTGTTATTTAAGAACAAGTATGCACATTGTGAAATAGTCATGTCTGTAAAGTGATTATATTGCTGACCACAGGGACCTATCAATTATTCATCTAATCCTGTGACTCTTCCGATGTGTCTACTGAAAGACCTCTTCAGAGTGCAGAATGATCGACTGCCTACATGCTCCACTTTGATGTTTATTCTCATTTGTTACGTGAACAATTCCATTTGTTTAAATAGGGTGGTTGGATCTTGCCAGAATCTGTCAGCTTCATGTGTTTTTTATTAGTACTTTACACACACGAGTACAGCAAAGACCAAATCTGGACTCAGGAAATGTAGGAGGTAACAACTGAAATAGCTGATGCCAGCAAAAAGAGCTGCAAAAAATTTAAATTACCCGGTGTTTGGTACTCTTGCATTCTTGAGTCAAACACACCACATAGGTTTCATATGTTAGCTGTTAGACCTCCATGGTTCTTGGCACACAATGACTTTCACATTCTATGAAGTCTTTATTTCAATCCCCATCCCTCCCCCTCAAACAACAGCTCATGTGGGATACAGTTGTTGGTAAAGGTGTTGGCTGCTCTCTAGTATCTTACTTTAGAATTTATTCTCCCTGTTTTGAACTCGGACATTTATTGGTGACAGGCTACTCAATCATAGGGATTAGCATAGCCAAGTACAACCCTGCCCTCAAATCCAGCATCCTCAAACATGTGTGCACATTTCACTACAGGTTAATAGAGAGGCCTTGTGGCACAGTGATAGCATCCCTACTGCAGGACCAGAGGCTCCGGGTTCGAGTCCAACACCAGGACCTGTTGGCCATGAAAGGAGAGTTCAACATGGTTCAACGGGCTGATAATCAGCTCAGAAATCCTTCCACCACTTCCCCCACTATTCCCCAATGGGTAAAAAAGACAGAATGGGTCTGAAGATGCTCTGACAACAACAACTATACGTTAATGGTCAGAGCTGAGGAATAGGAACCCTGACTCATTTTTCTTAAGGTCGTGGGTTCAATCCCTGTACTGGTCTTTCTCGATTCTCTAGGTACAGTCACTGTGACCAATTGTAGAAACATAGAAAATAGGTGCAGGAGGAGGCCATTCGGCCCTTCGAGTCTGCACTACCATTCAATAGGAGTATGACTGATCATGCACTTTCAGTATCCCACTCCCGCTTTTTCTCCATACTCCTTGATCCCTTTAGCCGCAAGGGCCACTTCCAGCTCCCTCTTGAACATATGTAACGAACTGGCCCCAACTGCTTTCTATGGTAGAGAATTCCACAGGTTCACAACTCTGAGTGAAAAAGTTCTTCTTGTCTCAGTCCTGAATGGCTTACCCCTTATTCTTACACTGTGACCCCTAGTTCTGCACTTCCAACATCGGGAACATTCTTCCCGCATCTAGTCTGTCTGGTCTCATCAGGATTTTACATGTTTCGATAAGATCCCCTCTCATTCGTCTAAACTGCAGTGAGTACAAGCCCAGTCGATCCTGTCACTCTTCATATGTCAGTCCTGCCATTCCAGGAATCAGTCTGGTGAACGTTCACTGGATTCCGTCAATAGCAAAAATATCCTTCCTCAGAGTAGGAGGCCAAAACTGCACACAATAATCTAGGTGTGGCCTCACCAAGGCCCTGTATAACTGTAGCAAGACATCCCTACTCCTATACTCAAATCCTCATTTGGTTATGTCTCTACTATTGCCACACCAGCTGAGCCCAGCCAATTCAGCACAGTGGAAAGGATAAAACCTGCTGGTCTGTAGGCCTCCAACCCAACCAGCTGGTGCACATACCCACTAACCAATTAGGGGAGCAGAAGCAGAGGTATTTTAAATTGACTGTCTTAAGGACTGTATTTATTTTCTCGCCTTCACTGAAGGCTAAGTGTAATCTTGTTAACTGCTGCATGAAATGTGAATAATCATCCATCTTGTTTAGCGAGAGCAAACTAATATCAAAATGCTCCGCCAGCGAGGACAGTTGCCTAATGAAAAGGCAATCCTTTTCAGGCTCTTGAGTTCAGGCACTCGTAGCTTCCAGGTTTAAATGCAGAACAAAGCCTGTAAATTTAATCATGTCTCCAAAGAAAATAAATTCATAATGAGATCATTAACAAAGCGATTCGCTGTCGCATAAATAAGCAAGTGCAGAATGAAGGCCAGACAAGTAAATGCAGAATGTGGGCCAAGCAGTTTCACTCAGATGCCGTTAAATAGTCGCTTACAAAGCTATCAGCTTTACCCACATTCCGCTCTCAATTTTATTCCAAACTAAATAAATGGAAAATGGTGGGGGAGGGAGGGAAGGGGTCATTAATTTTACATAATTTATCTCCTTTAGTTTACAATTCTGACAGCAGTACCTGCCCAATCTCTATATCCTACCTTACTCATGCCAGAGCTGCACTTATAGGCTGCCTTGATGAGAGAATGAGTGCGTTCAGATTTTCATGGTGGGAGTGATTTCTGTGCATGTACAAAATATCTCACTGTGTTGCACATAGATTCTAACGTGCCAACCTGAAGTTAATGTAGAATGAGCTATTAATGTAGACGCAATTAACACTACTTACACAGTTCCGTAGAGAAATTCATATCCTGTTTATCTTATCTATGAGAAACCAGCATATACATTTTTCCAACACAAAAATGGTACCAAAATAACGGATATTTTCAAAGACTTGGCAATAGGTGGTTGCTGGGCTTGAGGCCAATACTCCCTGCGAATCATGCCAAATGCAATAAAATTTCTAACACGATGGGTCACAATGCTTTTCACTGTCTGTATCACTGCATGGGCTGTAACTTTTGATGACCAAGCCCTTATTGTGAACTTCAGTCAATTAACAAATGTTATGTGAAGCCAAAGTCAACACAAAACAGCAGAAAATCAATAAGATAATTATATGAATGTGAGAGTAACAATAACCTGCACATCTTAATGGAGGAGTTTTAACTCACTTAAATCACTGATTTGATAGTGTGATTACTTAGTGAATATTGAGTTGTCAGATAGTCTCTCATCAGTTAGTCAGTCAGTATTAGTGTTTGCTCCTTGTATTACCATTGATCAGCCCACTTCTGTGTCCTGGTTTACCAGATTAATATCAGGAATTGGTGGATTGTTTTACGAGGAATGGTTGGAGAGATTAAGCTTGTATCCATTGGAATGTAAGAGAGTAAGGAGCGACTTGATCAAAACCTTTAAGATCCTGAGGGTGAATGCGGAGAGTAAGAGGCAACTTGGTTGAAACTTTAAGATCCTGAGGGGTATTGCCAGGGTGGGTGCGGAAAGGATGTTTCCTCTTGTGGGAGAATCTAGAACTAGGGATCACAGTTTGAAAATACAGGGTAACTCATTTGACCAAGGATATAGGTAGAACAAGGAGGGAGGTTCTGTGGAGGCAGTTTGAGGAGTTGGGCACTGAAGAGCAGGTTCCAAGAACAGAAAGTTTAATGATCAGGAAAGACCAGAAGTATATGATGGAGCAGCACGGTGGTTAGCACTGCTGCCTCACAGCACCACGGACCCGGGTTCAATTCCAGCCTCGGGTCATTGTCCGTGTGGAGTTTGTACATTCTCCCCGTGTCTGCATGGGTTTCCTCTGGGTGCTCCGGTTTCCTCCCACACTCCAAAGATGTGCGGGTTAGGTTGATTGGCCATGCTAAATTAACCCCAGTGTCAGGGGATTAGCAGTGTAAATATGTGAGGTTACAGGAATAGGGCCTGGGTGGGATTGTGGTCGGTGCAGACTCGATGGCCTGAATGGCCTCTTTCTGCACTGTAGGGATTCTATTAATTAAAAAACAGAACCACCATGGTTATAATCTCTGGATTACTACCTGAGCCATGCGCAAATTGGCAAAGGGTACATAAAAATTAGAGAGATGAATACGTGGCTCAAAGACTGGTGTGGGAAAAGTGTGTATCGGTTCGTTGGACATTGGTATCAGTACTGGGGAAAGTGGGGACTGTACCATTGGGACAGCCTACATCTGAACCACGCTGGGACCAGTGTTCTTGCAGACTGCGGAAGTAGAGAGGGCTTTAAACTAATGAATGGGGGTGAGGTTTCAGTTGTTTGGAAAATTAGGAAGTCAGAGTTAAAAGTAGGCATGCAGGTTAGTGATCAGTTTGAGTCAACAGAAAGCTACAGGTAGGGAAAGATCATATGAATATTATATTACACCAAGGACTCATACAACGGCCCTAACTAGGAGGGGGTAGGGTTCCAAGAACAGAAAGTTTAAAGTTCAGGGGTATATGATGGAGCAGTGGCACAGGACAGTGAGGGGAACTTGACTGTCAAAGCGTGACAGGCCAGGACAGGAAATGTAACAAAACTATGCAACACAGAGCAAATCTGGAGTTGTAAACCGCAAAAACTCAAAAGCTAAGTGTTCTTTATCTGAATGCAATAAGCATTTGCATCAAGATGGATGAGTTGATAGCACAGATTGCAACATATGAGTATGATGTATTAGCTATCACTGAAATGTTGTTGCAGGGTGACCAGGGCTGGGTGCTCAACATTCCTGGATCTACAATGTCCCAAAGAACAGGCCAAAGAGGAAAGGAGGTGGGGCAGCATTGTTAATCAAGGAAGGTTTCACAGCAGTGGTGAGTCATGATATAAAGGCAGTGGATAGTGATGTGGAATCAGTTTGGGTTGAAATCATGAATAGTAGGGGAAGGAAGACAAGAGTGGGAATAGTCCAAAGACCCCCAAAATGAGACCTCTCAAGCAGTCAGAGCATCAATGGGGAAATATCAAGGGCATGTTTGAAGGGACCTGCAATTATCATGGAAGATTTTAATTTGCATGTTGATTGGACAAACAAAACTGGCAAGGGTAGCATAGAAGAAGAATTTGTGGAGTGCATCAGGGATTGCTTTTCAGAGCAATGCGTTGCGGGACCTAGCCAGTAACAGGCTATTTTAGATTTGGTTTGTTTAATGAAAAAGGATTAGTAAGGGATCTTGTGCCTAAGGATCTCCTAGGGGTAGTGACCACAATGTGATAGAATTCCAGATAAAGTTTGAGGGCGATCTCCATAGATCCATAACCAGTGTCTTCAACTTAGATAAGGGAAATTATTATGGTACGAGGGGGGAATTGTCTAAGGTGAACTGTGTAAACAAATGAAGATACAGGTCAGTCGATGAACAGTGATAGATATTCAAACAGTTGGTCCAAAATGCTCAGCAGGGGTTTATCCCAATCAAAAAGAGAGATTCCATGAGAAAGAGGCAAAATTCATGGTTAACAAAGGAGGTCAAGGATAATGTTAAATTGAAAAGCAGGATATACAGAGTGGCAAGGAACAGTGGTAGACCAAAGGACTGGGAAGTTCTTAGGATCCAGCAGCAAAAGACAAAAAAACTCATAAGAAGGGAGAAAATGAATTTTGAGAGAAAACTTGCATGCGGCATAAGAACAAACAGTAAGAGTTTCTATGGATATAGATATATAGGAAGTGGCGGCTAAGGTAAATGTAGGATCTCTACTGAACGTGGCTGGTGAATTAATAACAGCAAACAAAGAAATGGCGGATATGCTAAATAAATTTTTTGCATGTCTTCACCATTGAAGACATTGCAAATATCTCTAAGATATTAGATGGACTGATTTCAAATAACATGATAGAACTTACAAAAATCCCAGTTACAAGGGATAGAGTATTAGAGAATGATAAATGTGGACAAGTCACCAGGACTCGATGAACTGCACGGATGCCATGGCTTTAATGGAAGTGGCTGCAGAGATAGTGGACCCATTGGTTGAAATTTTTCATAACTTGCTAGATTCCGGGAGAGTGCCAGAGGATTGGAAAACAGACAATTGTTCAAAAAGGAGAAAGGCAGGAAGCAGGAAACTGTAGGACAGTTAGCTTAACATCTATTATTGGCAAAATGCTGGAATCAATAATCAAAGAGGAAATAGCTAATCCTTTAGGAAAGCTGAATATCGTCAAACCTAGTCAACATGGTTTTCTGAAAAATTTGACAAATTTGCTTGAATTCTTTGAAGATATGACAGGAAGAGTAGATAGAGGGGAACCTGTAGATGTAGTGTCTTTAGATTTCCAAAAGGTATTTGACAAGGTGCTGCAGAAGAGGCTGGTGAATAAAGTAAAAGCCCATAAAATTGGAGGAAGTATGTTAGCATGGATTGAAAACTGGCTGTCACATAGAAAACAGAGAGTTGGAATAAATGGGTCCTTTTTGGATTGGAAAGATGTAACAAGTGGATTACCACAAGGATCAGTTCTTGGCCCGCAATTGTTCGCTAATTACATTAATGACCTGGAGGAAAGAACGGAATGTAAGGTTTCCAAATTTGCTGATGATATGGAGATAGGTGGAAGGGCATGTTGTGATGAGGACATTGTGATTCTTCAATGAGATGTGATAGATTGGGTGACTGGGCGAAAACCTGGCAAATGGAGTTTAATGTGGGGAAGTGTGAGATCATGCACTTCGGTAGGAGGAATCAAAAGGCAGATTATTATCTAAATGGTGAGAAACTGCAGGTGAGTGATGTACAGAGGGAACTAGGTGTTCTCGTGCATGAATCACAAAATGCTAGCAAGTAGGTCCAACAAGTAGTTAAGAAGACAAACGGCATTTTGGACTTTATAGCAAAGGGGTTGGAGTTTAAAAGGTCTTGTTGCAATTGTATAGGGCGTTAGTGAGGCCTCACCTGGAATACTGTGTACAGTTTTGGTCCCCTTACCTATAAAATATAGGAACATTAGAGGCAGTCCAGAAGAGATTTAATGGTAAATTCCTGGAATGAGAGGTTGTCCTGTCAAGAGAGACCATGAGCAGAATTTCACCATCCTGCCCGCCATGGGAATTGGGGCAGGTGAGGGGTGGACCAGGGAATGGTCCATTGACCTCGGGTGGGATTTTCTGGTTTCGGGGCAAGCATGGCTGGAAAATCCCGTCTTATATAGTCTAGGTTTGTATTCCTTGGAGTTTAGAAGAGCGAGGAGCGAGCTTATTCAAACAAATAATATATTCATTTGTGGGACATGGGCATCGCTGGTTGGCTAGCATTTATTGTCCATCCGTAGTTGCTCGAGGGCAGTTGAGAATCAACCACATTGCTGTGGCTCTGGATCCATATGTAGGCCACACCGGGTAAGGACAGCAGATTTCCTTCCCTAAAGGACATTAGTGAACCAGATGGGTTTTTCCCGACAATTAACAATGGTTTATGGTCATCAGTAGATTCTTAATTCCAGATATTTTTTGTTGAATTCAAATTCCACCATCTGCCGTGGTGGGATCTTTAAAGGGCTTGACAGAGTAGATGTTGAAATGTTTTCACTAGTGGCAGAGTCTCAAACAAGGAAACATAGCCATAAGATAAAGGGCCGGTCATTTAAAACAGAGGTGCGTGGAGTCGTAGAAATTCCTTCTCGCATAGGGTGGTGAATCTCTGGAATTCTCTACCCCAAAGGATGATAGAGGCTGGATCATTACAAGTATTCAAAGTGGAGGTGGATAAATATTTGATAGATCAAGGAATAGAGGGCAATGGGGAAATGGCAGAGAAAAGGAGTTGAACCGGCATAGGTCAGCCATGATCATATTGAACGGTGGGCAGTTTTTGAAGGCCTTGGTGACTGACTCAAAGAACAAAGAAAATTACAGCACAGGCTCAGGCCCTTCGGTCTTCCAAGCCTGCATCAACCATGCTGCCCGACTGAACTAAAGCCCCCTAGCCTTTCGGGGACCATATCCCTCTATTCCCATCCTATTCATGCATTTGTCAAGAAGACCCTTAAAAGTTACTATTGTATCTGCGTCCACCAGCTCCCCCAGCAGCGAGTTCCATGGTTTTGAGAAGGGGAGGTCGTATCGCACTAACTTGATCGAGTTTTTCAAGGAAGAGACGAAGATGATTGATGAGGGTAGCGCAGTGGATGTTGTCTACATGGACTTCAGTAAGGTCTTTGACGAGGTCCCTCATGGCAGACTGGTGCAGAAGGTGAAGTCGCATGGGATCAGAGGTGAGTTGGCAAGGTGGATACAGAACTGACTCGGTCAAAGAAGACAGGGTAGCAGTAGAAGGGTGCGTTTCTGAATGGAGGGCTGTGACAAGTGGTGTTCCTCAGGGATCAGTGTTGGGACCTTTGCTGTTTGTAATATATATATATAAATGATTTGGAGGAAAATATAACTGGTTTGATTAGTAAGTTTGTGGACGACACAAAGGTTGGTGGATTTGCAGATAGTGATGAGGACTATCAGAGGATACAACAGGATATAGATCAGTTGGAGACTTGGGCAGAGAGATGGCAGATGGAGTTTAATCCAGACAAATGTGAGGTAATGCATTTTGGAAAATCTAATACAGGAAATATACAGTAAATGGCAGAACCCTTAAAAGTATTGATAGGCAGAGAGATCTGGGTGTACCGGTACACAGGTCACTGAAAGTGGCATCGCAGGTGGAGAAGGTAGTCAAGAAGGCATACAGCATGCTTGCCTTCATCGGCTGGGGCATTGAGTTTAAAAATTGGCTCCTGCTTCTTTTTCTTGTGTTAAGACAGATTTGAGGAGATTTTTTTCTCTCAAAGGATCATGAGTCTTTGGAATTCTCCTCCTCAAAAGGCAGTGGACGCAGAAGTCTTTGAATATTTTTAAAGGCAAAGGTGGATAGATTCTTGATTAACAAGAAGGTAAAAAGTTATTGCGGGAAAACAGGAATGTGGGGTAGAGGTCACAATCAGATCAGCCATGATCTTATTGAATGGCTGGGGAGCTTGGGGGGGCCAAGTGGCCCACTCCTGCTCCTAATTGGTATGTTTGTATGTTCACTTTTTGTTTTCTTCCTTGCTTGCATACAACCATGAAGACATAAACACAATTAAACAAGCAAGGTATTTTTACACTGCAAGATTGATTCAAGATCTCCAAATCAAACGAGGCAGAGTGGTAGAATTTGCACGTCCCGCCCGCTGCGGGAATCGTAGTGGGTGGGGACAGAAAATTTGGCGGAAAATTTAAAGGTCCATTGACCTCAGGCAGGAATTTCTGGCCTTGGGATGCACGTGGCTGGAAAATCCCACCTGGTGGCTTTATTGCCCAATGGCAAGATCAAATTCAAAAAGATTACGTACGGCCTCGAGGCTGGTCCACTGAACTTTTTAAGAGTATGAAATGGTTAATTCCCAGTCTTCAGTCTTAATGAAGAAGTTAATCTGTGACACAATTACTCAGTAAAATGTATTGGTCTCCCTCCATCAAAACTTGCTACACCTAGGAAATTCTTCATTGTAGCTTGAACTATTGAATCACAGAATTTTAACTAACTAATTTTAGCCAGAAGAGCTATTAATATTTTTGCTAACACAGTTCCTTATAGTGTGGAATGTGCTGGGACAGTTGCATGTTGAAGGGAATTATTACACAGCTGCTGCTGGTGTGTAGTGCCAGTCTGGTCACTGGTAAATGATGCAATGCTGGGCTCACACTCTGCTGATCGCAGGATTCTGTTCCCATGTATCAGACAAGAGGCAGCCAAGGAAGTCATCCTCACTACTGCAGATCAACTCTGGTCCTGTTGATAATGGAAACACAAAGCAAAGGTGAGGAACTGGCTGACAGGTTACCTTCAACACTGACTGTCCCTCTGTTAAACCTTTTACCCTTTCCCACCATCTCAAGAATTGCTCTTTGGAACCCCTTAAAATAGCAATTTAAAAATAATATACAATCCCACCCCAATATAGATGGAGAAAAAGCAAATTCTAAAGTCTTTCATGAGCCCAACATTTTAGGAATAAATTATACAATTCAATCAGCTGACTTATTTTTCCTGCTACCTTATCCAACGGCAAGTGTGATAGGTTCATGAGGGAGACTCGATCACTGATCACTTGAAACTTGCTACTTACAATTTCTGTGAAATTGGCAATACGGCTACCAAGATTGAAATGAGGTTACTAAAATAAATGCTAAACATATAATTATAAAGATAATAATACATGATAATCCCTGTACAAAAAATTGAACTTGTTAATCAAAATCCATCGTACACAGATAATCAATACAAAAGTGGAAATTTTAGCAAACAGACATCAGCGAACCAATGGCATTTTCGGTACTTTATTAGGAATTTCAGCACTGGTGCAAAGAAAGCAGAGGGGTAGGGATAGGAATGGTTTTAATACTAGGATCGAGAAGAATAGTCAAAATTCCAGATATTACAAAGAAGCTTTATTGTGTCACAACTCAACCAAGCTACGACAATTCTCCCTTTTAAACTGGTCGGACAGTTAGATTATATGCTTAAATTACGCAAACCCAAACAAAATTAGATCATATGAGCCTCAGATCTCAACTTATCTATCATAAATTGTATTGTTACATCGGAATAAAATGCTTCTGGATAAGAAACTATCAGTTATCCAGCAATATTCCCTTAAGTAGCTAAAGAGAACAACATTATACAAAACGAGGGGAGATGAGTTCTGCTTTTATACTAAGGTACTAACCTTCTTCCAGTTCATCAAGGCTGGTAATCTTCCCAATCCCATCAATGGAAAAGATAATGCGAACTCCCTGTGGCAAGTTCACATTATCGGAAAGGGTTCGGGTCAGGTCTGCCAGCAGAGCGTCAAAGGAACGGAAGCGATCGGCAGATATTGCATACACGATGCCCTTGAAGTACCGATCCCCATTGCGATAGAAGCGGACCTTCTTGGCTTTCTTCTCAGTGGTAAGGGCCTGCAAGGTTCGGGTGCGGTAGAAACTGCAATGAGCACTGTGTGTGGGGCTGGGTAAGCCATTCATCCTTGAACCCTTTGAGTAACGTGTCTTGTCCCTTTCGTCAAAATGGCCGAAATCCAGCTCCTTATCTTGGAACATACTTCGGTTAATTGGTCAGAATTGAAGATCAAACAAACCTGCAACAGACATAAGGCTCAAGTTCACGCACAGCAAGAGTTTGTGAAAATCAAGAAAATCCTTGGCAGCCAAAAAGCCTAAAGCACAGAATACTTCTCCAATAATTGGTTCATAATTCTGATTTAAGTGGACATTTTTAATTTGCTGGGAATATGTATTCAAGTTGGGGAGGGAGCACTGGCACCATTTTTATCCCCACATTGTATATGTTCCTTCCATACAAAAAGGTTTGGCAACCTTTCTCAAAAACTGGTCTTAGAAATGGAAATATTACACTGGAGCAGTAGGTTTCTAATGAACCACATTGTTGGCATACAGTAGAGGGAGCTTTGCTCAGCACTGCATCAAACTCTATTATACGCAGTACTCAATTCCTGACTTGAGAAAGCATTCCATTCTCCAGTAGTGGACTAACTCAACAAAATTAAAGTTCACAAAGAAAAGCTTTTGAGAACTTATCTTCTAGCTAATTTTCTATAGGAGCCTATATATAATGACATTTAAAAGTCCTTTAATTTTATAAAATGTTCTAATTTTTTTTAAAGTATGTTTTTGTTTTATCCTGTACAAGTTCATTTAGTGCTGAGGTCATTCATTAATAGCTGGTGCTAGATTAAGTAGGAAATTTCTGTTGAAACATGTTTTTAACATATAGATGAAATCAGAAAATTGAATTTGTGATCTTTGAGTGCGGTGACTGCTTTTTCAGACACTAAAGAAATTTGGACAACCCATAATCAGTCAGTAAATGGACCATAAGCACATTAATCACATTTCCACCAATGTTATCCACAATAAAACACCCAAAACAATGCACCCACATTACTGAAATAGCTAGACATAAATCAGCAAAATGGAATTCTTTAAATATACATATCATTAATGAACTGAATGGATAGAAATCAGTTATCATTCAATTCAGGATGCACAATCACAATTCCCAGTGTTTACCCCTATCCTACACTCTCCTCTAAGAGCTTTTTTTCCCATGAGATTAATTTGCCCTCATGTGAATACAATTTCATGAAATTGGAACATTACAGCAATCCACTTTGAAAACAAATGGACTTTCGTTTATTATATGGTCCCAAGGGCATAATGTACATTTCAACACACTATACATTCAACTAATTACTTGTGGTGTCCAGTCACTATAGTTACATAGGCAAACATGACAGCCAATTTGAATGGTCCCCATGAACTGATATATATATCAAGCTGATATGAATGCCATTAATTTGCCTTTGATAACAATAATTCAGAGATGAAGCAGGAAAACTCCCTTATTTTACATCCACCTGAAGACTATCCATCAATCGTATCACCAATAATATTGAATCCCTTCAGCACCAGAAGGAAGTGTCTCTCTAGTTTACCCGCTCAGTCCTCGAAGTCAATCGGAGACAAGAATGCCATTACTGAGCCAAGCTAGTACTTACAAAGTAAACATAGGAGACAAAGAACTGATGAGTTCATCTAATGATTTGATAGCCACAGACGCAGTATAATCGCTTCAGTGTAATGTCATTATGATGAAAATAGCCCAGGCCTCTTCTAGACTCACTCACTAACCATAACATTTCTACATTGCAGAAGGAGGCCATTTGGCCCATCAAGCCTGCACTGACTTTCCAAAAGAACATCTTACATGGCCAATCCACTAATCTACACATCCCTAGACACTATGTGGCGATTTAACATGGCCAATCCGCCTAACCTGCACATCATAGAATCCCTATAGTGCAGAAAGAGGCCATTTGACCCATTGAGTCTGCGCCAACAACAATCCCACCCAGGTCCTATCCCTGTAATCCTACTTATTTACCCTGTTAATCTCCTTGACATCAAGGGGCAATTGAGCATGGCCAATGAACTTAACCTTTACATCTTTGGACTGTGGTAGGAAACTGGAGCACCACAGTCAAAGGGAGAATGTACAAACGCCACACAGTCACCTAAGGCTGGAATTGAACCTGGATCCCTGGCGCTGTGAGGCAGCAGTGCTAACCACTGTGCCACCATGCCACCCATCTTTGGACTAAATGCACCAATGTTCCTTTAACCAACTTCCATTTAGCAGAACTATATGTTGAGCAGTGATACACTGGACATTGACAGGGATTGGATATTGGTGCTGAATACATGTAGATGTCACTTGAAATTCCACTGATTTTTTTTCCTCCTGTCCTAAAAGCATGGATTGATCCATGGGTTGCACAGGTACCTCAGTGGTCAGCAACTTTCTCTGCCTAGAGAATGGACATGCTAATAAATTGATGGGATGCCATTAAAAAAATGTTCCTCCACTCCCCCAACATCCAACTGACATTAGAGCGAGGAATTTAGTTGATGTTAACCTCTCTCTAGATTGGCAACATTGATGTTAATTGGTGCTGAGATATAGATTAGAGATTGAATGGGGTGGGGGATTGCTTGGTTTGTGTGGCTCACACCCATTCTCGGTTCAGCTTCCAGTAGATTACAACCCAAGTTGTTGTTAATGATCCATCAAGCAATGCAAATCAACCCGTACCATTATTTCTATGCATTGCTCATGTAGCCCCACAGTGAACGATTCAGAAAAAAACATGATTTCAATGCAAACTTTCTCATTCCAAAGGCAGGCTTTCATTCCGTGCTGTGGGCATGACTTCATGACCAGCTCATGTTCATGGGGAGAAAGTCTTTTCCCTGTGACACCAGAGTGGGTTTAGAAGTGAACGGGGTTTTGATAAGTCCAGCCAGTATCATTACACACACACAGCTTGGTAATAACGGGTTTTTCAGGTCTGCCTTGAGACTAAGCCGTTATGTGAAGTGGAAATGTCAAGTTGGTGCAGCAGAAGGTGCTGTTTCCGAGGTTGGAAATGGAGAGGGGAATTGGTGGGTTCGGCAGTGTAGAAACAGAGAGCTGTGCTGAACCAAATCCGTGTGACATTGCCTCAGAGAATGGAGCAAAATCTACCCAAGTGACAGCCTCCATTAAAAAAATTCAAAATGTGCTCATTCCGGCTCCAACCGCAAGTGATCCTCAAAAGTGACCCAACACTAGAACACAATTCTTTTTAAAGCAAAGGAAAAATCACCAAAAGCAACCTTTTTGTACCTTTCTCAGTCACACATTGAAACACAAGCGGCAATTTATCCCTGACCCCGTGCCTTAAAGGTAACGATTTCTGGGGAGGGGCTTCTCCCTTGCTATGTACTGTGTATCTGATATAACGGTTTACCAATAAAATGTATTCATTTATTCATAAACGACTCGGAAAAGAAAAAGGTAACTGGACACATCGCACGGAAGGCTCATATTAAACACTTGTTAACAAAGGAGCCAGAATCAGTTAGAGAAAAAAATAGCCCTCTGAACAGTTACTGTCAAAGGCATCTTAACAAAGGGAATTCATTACAGCGATGTATTAAACCATCGCACGGTTAAAGAACAGAAATGTAACGCTCGCTGTGAAAGATCCGTACCTTTAGATACAAATTCACATTCAATGGGAAAAAAATACAAAGTGTAGCGATCTACTTGAAGGGAAGGCACCATTGTCTATTCATTTCAATCTGCAATATGTATTTCCAATTGGTCGAATTGGAAATGTTAACTCTTGTCCAGAAATCCCGAAAAATGCTAAGGAATGACTATTTTAAGGTGAGAATATACCAGGCGAGTGGGAATGAACACGAAATGTACAAGAGAAATCTCATCGTCTCCATATATCAATCGCAGAGACACTGAGATAAATCATTTCTCAATTCACACCGAGTCAATATCTTACTGCAGAACGCCAAGCTCGATAAAAGTGCTACAAAGAATTGTGCACGGGTATCTATATAGAGAGATAGATACGAGACTGCGGCTTTCTTTTTGTTTATTTCTCCGTTTTTTTCTTTTTAACTTAAGCAAAGGAGCAACTCACCAATTTGTGTGCAGTGTGGACAGGGTGTGGATGCAGAGAGAAAGACAATCCGAGTCTGCTTTTGTTGTCTGCACTCGGGCTAGCCAGACCCACCACTGTGGAAACGTTGGATTCCTCGGGTCCTAGTGCGAGTCAGCGTCCTTCCCCCTGCGTCTACCCAAACCAGCCGATGAGCGTACCCAGGGACCCCTTGTCCCCTGTGAATGAAAAGAGAAAACCATTTTATTTGTTGTCAAAAAGCAATTGGAGCGGGTACACCAATTCTGCCAGTTAACACACTGGATTCATTGTTGCTGCGTGAGATTGTATAAGGCAAGCTCATTAAACAAGTCCAGACAGCTGGTGAATGATGTTCCCAAAGAATAATCATATTTCTTTCGGACGACAATAAATCCTGTTGGGTTCGGTTTCGACACGAAGGGATTGTTGCTGATATTTGAAAAAAGTTTATTTTATTAGTGTCATAGGTAAACTCATATTAACACTGCAATGAAGTTACTGTGAAAATCCCCTTGCCGCCACACTCCAGCGCCTGTTCGGTTACACTGAGGGAGACTTTAGCACGGTCAATGTACCTAACCAGCACGTCTTTCGGATTGTGGGAGGAAACCAGAGCACCCGGAGGAAACCCATGCAGACACGGGGAGAATGTGCAGACTCCGCACAGACAGTAACCCAAGCTGGGAATCAAACCCAGGTCCCTGGCACTGTGAGGCAGCAGTGCTAACCACTGTGCCACTGTATGGCCCCAAAAGAAAGGCATTAACACACCTCACAACATTTCAAGGTGCTCCACATGAAATTACCTTTTTTTGATTTGGTTTATTATTGTCACATGTATTGGGATACAGTGAAAAGTATTGTTTCTTACGCGCTATACAGACAGAGTATACCGTACATAGAGCACATAGGGGAGAAGGAAAGGAGATCGTGCAGAATGTAATGTTGCAGTCACAGTTAGCGTGTAGAAAAAGATCAACTTAATATTTGGTAGGTCCATTCGAAAGTCTGATGGCAGCAGGGAAGAAGCTGTTCTTGAGTCAGTTGGTACCTGTCCTCAGACTTTTGTATCTTTTTCCCTATGGAAGAAGGTGGAAGAGAGTATGTCCGGGATGCGTAGGGTCCTTGATTATCTATAGTAACATGTAGACAATAGTTTTTATTATTTGTTTACTGGACACTTTAAGGTAAAAGGTTCTCCCTTATTGAGAATATTCACAGGCACTGACATAGGTTCTGACTTCACCACCAGCCCCCCCCCCCCCCCCCCCCCCCCCCACCCACCCCACCCACCCAAAAACTGCACCTTGCATTTCCCTGCTTCATGTCAATGATCCGAGGCTGTAACAGGACAACATGGTCTTCAAATGACTACTGGCCCTTTGCCAATGACACATGAGGCAATTTTCCACCACATTTACAAATATTTAGACGTGCTGGTTAGGTGCTTTGATGTGGAGACGCCGGCGTTGGACTGGGGTAAGCACAGTAATCATAGGTGCTTTGGCCATGCTAAGTTCTCCCTCAGTGTACCCGAACACGCACCGGAGTGTGGCGACTCGGGAATTTTCACAGTAGCTTCATTGTATTGTTAATGTAAGCCTACTTGTGACATTAATAAAAAAACTTTTTTTAAAAATTATAATGGCAAGTTTATTCCCATAAATCTCAGCGAACGGGAGGGGTTTTGGCCAGTCAGTTTGCTTGGTGAGGGCTCCACCTCATAGCTCCTACAATGCTCTCCAATTGCAACGCGTTACTGTACTGTACATGTGTTCACACACATCTGGATTTGCTCAGTTTGGGGTAAATTCACAATAGGGACATTACAGTTATATTAAAAAAAGAAAAATGACAGGACCAAGTGTCATTCACCCGCCCCTACTTTTCCCAGATTTACATTTCGACCCTAGTGTTTGCTTTGAGCTGTAATTTCCAGTGATGATCCGATGGGCTTTGGGACCCTGGAGAAGTCCTGTAGTCAGCAGAAAGGGGAGACTGGGGACCAAAGGTTCAGGGATTCTGCGGCGATTCCACACTCATTGTAATGCAGGTGTGGCCCCTGCCCAAACCATCACCCCGGCATGTGCCAAGATTCTGCACCTTCATTTTTTTTTAATTTTCAAAAAGAGTTACATTATCACAATCAGAAAAGAAGCAGTAGCAATGTCTGATTTGCTCAGAGAAAGGGGCTCCTTCTCTCCTGTTTAATATCTGACAAAAAAATCTCTGACTGCAGCAAAAAGGGAGGGGAGATTTTTTCTGCTTTTAGTTTCAACCAACGGGGCCCTGAAAGGGGCCTGCACTCAATCTCATGGAGATTGATATTTATACATATATATATATACACAAATCTGTCCCTGAGCGAAGTTATGAGTGTCATTGTGCATGCATGTTCCGAACAATTTGATAGCCCAACATTAACCAGTCTATTAAAATATGTTCTGATGTTTTTATAAGACAACCCTCTCTATCAGTGTGACGCTTAATCATTTCTTCCAGCCTGCTTTGTACTTTCATTTAAACCGTTGGTTTTGTTACCTCGTGTTTCTTAATGTCATCATTTGAGGCAAATTTCTTTGAGGTGATTTCCAGAATTATGCAAGCCACGTTACAAGTCACAGAATGGAATGTAATAGCTTTTGCTCTCACCCTGAAATGACTATTGATCTAACCCTCCATTAGTAAGGGGTGAAATTACAGACAGCCCAGACCCTCAGAAGAGTGGGTTTTAAATAATTGCTTTTAATGTCAGTAAATCTCATCATTTCAGCACAACAGAAGCAGGAGCTAAAACGTCAAGTTCTCTTTATCGAGGTAACATGCAGCCAGGGCGATGATGCTTCTGTCCTGAACTGGGGCAACCTGCTGCAGAATAGGCTCCCATTTGGGTTGTGGCAAAGCCTCAGTCACAGCAGCTGGTTGCTGTGCTCCAGGACAACCTCATGAGGTGGAGGGTCACTTCAAACTCCACGGCCATTCCTTGTCAGGCACAGCCAAGCTTTGTTCCTTATCCAGCCTCAAGATAACAGAACAATGTAAGCATGCAGTTATGTCGTCCCAGTACAAGGCCTCTTAAACTGTAGAAAGTTCAGATCAAAAATGCAACATGAATTTCAACTCGTCGACTAGGAAATATGGTTTGAACCACTTTTGGAGGCCACAGTAAAGGAGTCAAGATAAAGAACATTGAGTGGAATTGATGCGGCAGGCTGGGGTCTCTTAAGTGCTCTTGTAGAAAGTGTGTTGGATCATCTGGAAATGGTTTTATGAAACCTTAGTGTATTAGGTGGAAATGCTCCACTTAGAACCAGAGTCAAATATTCCTCAATTACATGACTAATGGGAGACAGAGACAGTCAACTCATACTGATTATTATGACCATTGTCATTCTCTAAGCGATATAAACAGTTGGTTATAAACTTCATTGGTGTGGCAGCAAACATTCAATGTATTTGTATCAATTTTTATGTCCACTCGGTTCAAATAGCTCACTGCTCTACTTAAAATAAATGCATCAACAGCTCCCTTAAAATAGTCGATATCAGATTGTCCATTGTAGTGGTAGCACTGTTGCCTCTGAGTTAGAGGATCGTGTGTTCCCAAGGCTGGAGCAACCTAGATGACCATTTCAGTGCAGTGCTGGGTGAGGTTCCCTCTATCAAATGAGATGTTGGAATGAGACAAAGCCTACCCTCTTGAGGTGGATGCTAAAGATGCCATGGCATTATTTTTGAAGTCTAGCAGGGGAATTCACCTTGATCAATACAAATCCCTCAACTAACAAATAGATCAGTATCACTCTGCTGTTTGTGGGAGCATGCTGTGTGCAAATTATCTGCTGTGCATTCTACTTTACATCAGTGGGCACATTGCATAAATACTCTACTGTCTTTGAATTGCTTTGGGGCATCACGAGGTATTAAAGACATCATATAAATGCAAGGTTTGTTTTATTTTCATTTCAATTCTGACTTCAGCCTTGCACATGAGCATGGTTTAAAGTTTATTTATAAGTGTCACAAGTAGGCTTACATTAACACCACAATTAAGTTATTGTAAAAATCCCCTAGTTGCCACACTCCGAGTCTGTTCGGGTACAGTGAGGGAGAATTTAGCACGGCCAATGCACCTAACAAACACATATTTACCCTGCTAGTCTCCTTGACAGTAAGGGGCAATTCAGTATGGCCAATCAACCTAACCTGCACATCTTTGGACTGCGGGAGGAAACCGGAGCACCCGGAGAAACCCAGGCAGACACAGGGAGAATGTGCAAACTCCACACAGACAGTGACCCAAGCCAGGAATTGAACATGGGTCCCTGGCGCTGTGAGGCAGCAGTGTTAACTACTGTGCCACCGTGCCACCTATAGGGTCAGGTTCCCATGGTCTTACACCTAAACACCGGAATTATACCGCCTTGCCTGCCACAGAATCGGAGTGGGCGAGGAGCAGACAATGGAAATGTCCGTTGACCTCGGGTGGGAATTTCCGGTCTCGCACAAGTGAGGCCATAAAATCCCGCCCAAGAAATCAAAACCAAAGTGTTGTATTTGGACAAAACAGGGGAAGAGGGCAATTATTGGACCATGGTGCACAGGTATAATTCAGCCCACTTTTAAAAGTCATACATTCTGTTTGTATTTTTGTATAATACTATTAGTTATTTACAGATATGCAGCAAAACCTGGACAATCTGTGAAGCAAAAGAAGATTTGGTTGATGTGTGGCAGTTTCCTTTTAGTGCAAGATAGAACTTCTGCAGCATCACAACTGGCGGGAGGGTATGAATAATCTTTCCATAATAGAGAATGTAGGGATTTATAATTGGAAAATTGACACACTGCGAGAACAGGAAATGAGATTTTCAAGAGGAAGTGCAGTTTCTTCGAGATTCAGTCAACAACCTACATTTATAAAATGCCTTAGTAGGAATGTGAGTGGGCCATTCAGCTCCTCAAACCTGTTCTACCATCCAATTAGATCAAGACTGATGTGTACCTCAGCTCCATATCCCTTGATCCCCTGATCTCTCAATCTTCATTAGATCATCACACAACATATTAAATGCAGGGGAAGGCCAACCAACAAAGATGATGGGCACTAAGCCAAAGAGGGAGATATTAGGAGAGGTGCTCAAGCACTGAGTGAAAGAGTTGAGAATTTAGGATGGTGTTAAAGGAGATGGGGAATTTGAAGGAATAGAGGATTTTGTTGGTGTGGATCTATTAAGATGAAGGCATGCTGTCAATAATGGGACAATACACAAGAGATCACATTAACAAAAACATCGAGTTGAGGAGGGTGATTTCAGGGTGGAAGGAGGTGATGGAGATAGAAAGGGATTTAAATATGAGGGTGAGAATTTTTAATTTGAGCCATTGGGAGCTCTTAGCTAACTTAGCTCAATAGGATGAGGCCTGACTCCTCCATGGGAACCTGAGGGAAATTACAGAAGAGATGCTGCTTTGTAGGACTCCATCTTTACATTGTTACTGTTCTCCTTCCATTCATCTTCCCTATCAGTTGGCTGGATGGCTGGTTCATGATGCAGAGTGATACCAACAACACGGGTACAATTCCCATACCGCCTGAGATATCATGAAGGCCCCACCTTCTCAACCTTGCCCCTCCCTTGAGGTGCGGTGATCCTTAGGTTAAATCGCCACCAGTCAGCTCTCCCCCTCAAAGAGCAGAGCAGCCTACGGCCATCTGGAACTATGGCGACTTTTATGGACTCTATTCAATGTCCTAAGAGAACATTCTGCATAAATACTGCTTGAATTCCAAAAATAATCAATTAAAATTCTGGATATCTTTCAATTCCAAATGTCTATTCTTCAATTTTGTCCAAATGCCGAACACATGAGCTCCTATTCACTGTAGTAGGGTTTTAATATAGAGTAGTCAATTTCCTATATAGTTAGCTCCTACAACCTCAATCCTATACTTAAATAGTTCTTTATCCAATAGTGTTTTAAAATTCATGAGCCATGTAAGCAATCCAGTAGCAAACAATATAAATACCTTCTCCTGTGAAAACCAAAAAGATTAGTATAAAGTACTTTTGACATTATATAATTGTTATTTACACTAATACTAATTAGTCCTTTGGCTTGTTTTGCAGTAGATAACTCAGGCAATGATCATCTCCAACAAGAAAGAATTTAACCATTGCCCCTTGACATTCAATGGCATCACCATTGCTGAATCCCCCGCTAGCAACATCCTGGGGGGTTACCATTAACCAGAATCTTTGCGATGATCTTTGCGTCGTCAATGGAGACGGGAGAGGTTCCGGAGGATTGGAGGATGGCGGATGTGGTTCTGTTATTCAAGAAAGGGAGAACAGTTTTTTTTTTTAACTGGTCGGTGCAACATCGTGGGCCGAAGGGCCTGTTCTGCGCTGTAATGTTCTATGTTCTATGTTCTAAGAGATAGCCCAGGAAATTATAGACCGGTGAGTCTAACCTCAGTGGTAGGTAAGTTGATGGAGAAGATCCTGAGAGGCAGGATTTATGAACATTTGGAAAGGAATAGTATGATCAGTCTGTGTGGAGTTTCCACATTCTCCTCGTGTCTGCGTGGGTTTCCTCCGGGTGCTCTGGTTTCCTCCCACAGTCCAAAGATGTGCGAGTTAGGTTGATTGGCCAGGTTAAAAATTGCCCCTTAGAGTCCTGAGATGTGTAGGTTAGAGGGATTAGCGGGTAAATATGTGGGGGTAGGGCCTGGGTGGGATTGTGGTCGGTGCAGACTCGATGGGCCGACTGGCCTCCTTCTGCACTGTAGGGTTTCTATGATTTCTATGAGAAGTAGCCAGCATGGCTTTGTCCGAGGCAGATCATGCCTTATGAGTCTGATTGAGTTTTTTGAATATGTGACTAGACACTTAGAAGGGGGAAGAGCGGTGGATGTGGTTTATATGGATTTCAGTAAGGCGTTTGATAAGGTGCCCCATGCAAGGCTTATGGAGAAAGTGAAGGGGCATGGGATACAAGGGGACGTTGCCTTGTGGATTCAGAACTGGCTTGCCCACAGAAGGCAAAGAGTGGTTGTAGATGAGTCTTTTTCAGACTGGAGGTCGGTCACCAGTGGGGTGCCCCAGGGATCTGTTCTGGGACCCTTGCTCTTTGTGATTTTTATAAATGACTTGGATGAGGAAGTGGAAGGATTGGTTGGCAAGTTTGCTGATGACACTAAGGTTGGAGGTGTTGTGGATAGTGTAGAGGGATGTCAGCAGTTGCAATGAGACGTAGATAAGATGCAAGACTGGGCGGAGAAGTGGCAGATGGACTTCAACACAGATAAGTGTGTGCTGGTTCATTTTGGCAGGTCGAATAGGATGAAAGAATATAATATTAAGGGTAAGACGCTTGGCAGTGTGGAAGAACAGAGGGATCTTGGGGTCCGGGTTCACAGGACGCTCAAAGCAGCGTCGCAGGTAGAGGCTGTGGTTAAGAAGACGTATGGAATACTGGCCTTCATCAATAGAGGATTTGAGTTTGGAAATCGGGAGATAATGCTGCAGCTGTATAGGACCCTGGTCAGACCCCACCTGGAGTACTGTGCCCAGTCCTGGTCGCCTCATTACAGAAAGGATGTGGAAGCCATAGAACGGGTGCAGAGGAGATTTACGAGGATGATGCCGGGATTAAGTGGTATGCCTTATGAGGATAGGTTGAGAGAGCTAGGTCTATTCTCCTTGGAGAGGCGAAGAATGAGAGGTGACCTGATAGAGGTGTATAAGATGTTGAGAGGTATTGATAGAGTGGATTCTCAGAGGCTTTTACCCAGGGCTGAAATGGTTATCACGAGAGGCCACAGGTTTAGGGTGCTGGGGAGTAGGTATAGAGGAGATGTTAGGGGTAAGTTTTTCACTCAGAGGGTGGTGGGTGCTTGGAATCGGCTGCCGGTAGTGGTGGTGGAAGCGGATTTGATTGAGTCTTTTAAGAGACTTTTGGATAGGTTCATGGAGGTTAGTAAGATAGAGGGTTATAGATGAGCCTAGAAGGTAAGGAAATTGTTCGGCGCAACTTGTGGGCCGAAGGGCCTGTTTGTGCTGTAGCTTTTCTATGTTCTATGTTCTAATCTGAACTGAACTAACTATATAAATATTGCGGCTACAAGAGCAGTTCAAAAGCTAGGAATCATGCGGCAAGTAATTCAACTCCTAACTCCCCAAAGCCTGTCCACCATTTAGAAGGCACAAGTCAGAAGTGTTGTGGGATCCCCTCCATTTGCCTGGATGCATGCAGCTGCAAAAACAAAAGAAGCTCAATATCATCCAGGACAAAGCAGCCTACTTGATTGGTGTCCCATTCACAACCATTGACTCCCTCCATCTCCAATGCACAGTAGCAGCAATGTGTACCACCTACAAAAGATGCACTGCAGAAATTCAAGGCTCCTTAGACAGCATCTTCCAAACCTATGATCACTACCATTTAGAAGGACAAGGGCAGCAGACATATGGGAACACCACAACTTGGAAGTTCCCCTCCAAGTCAATCACCATCCTGACCTGGAAACATATCGCCATTCCTTCACTGTCACTGGGTCAAAATCCTGGAACTCTCCCTAACAGTATTTTGAAGGTATCTCTACCACATGGACTGCAGCTGTTCAAGAAGGCAGCTCACCACCACCTTCTCAAGGATAATTAGGGATGGATAATGAATGCTGGCCTAACCAGTGATGCCCACATCCCACAAATGGAATTTTTAAAAGTACACTCTAGGTCATGTTAACGGAATGAGGCAGACACGATGCAATGTAACTTTGTGATTTTCTTTACCTTAATTAAGGAAAAATTAGAGATCTTTCCTGTCTCTACATCTCATTTAGAAAATAGAAACAACTAACTTGATGCATTTCTGATGATAAACTCTAATATAAAAGGAGATTACAACCAGATAGACATTGGTTTCAATGTAAAGCTTTTGAACATTTAATGCTCAAAAGGAAAAGCTCTTTTAAACTTTCCTTTATAAATTTTATTTTCTTTGATACTTGCACTACCGCAGCACCAGGTTAGGGCTGTTTATTAGCAAAGAGTAGTCGGTCGAAGCTCTGATAGAATCAATGGTTATCAGTAATGTTTTTTTGGCAGGTGTGAGTGGGTCAAAGAAACACTATTAACTGAGTACAGCGTCATTTTTGAAGGTCATTTTGTGCTAACAAATATATTAATAAGGTAGGTTGCACATGGTGAGACGACAAAGTAGCCTACATTGGCTGAAAGAGCTTTGCTTATGCTATGTTTTGCGCTAAATAGGGAAGGAGAAAAGAGTCAACTCTCAAGACTATAGTTCCAAACATTAATTCTTCAAAATAAGTAAGGGCATCAACATTTTTCTGATGAAATAGTACATTCATTACAGGGCAATTAGCAGAAAAAGACCCATATTTCCAGAAATGTGTTTGTAGGAGCTACATAGGTGACAGAGGGTAGTGGTCGAAGGGTCTTTCGAGACAGAGGGTAGTGGTCGAAGGGTCTTTTTCCGGCTGGAGGTCTGTGACCAGTGGTGTTCCGCAGGGCTCTATACTGGGGCCTCTGCTATTTGTGATATATATAAATGATTTGGAAGAAGGTGTAACTGGTGTAATCAGCAAGTTTGCGGATGACACGAAGATGGCTGGACTTGCGGATAGCGAAGAGCATTGTCAGGCAATACAGCAGGATATAGATAGGCTGGAAAATTGGGCGGAGAGGTGGCAGATGGAGTTTAATCCGGATAAATGCGAAGTGATGCATTTTGGAAGAAATAATGTAGGGAGGAGTTATACAATAAATAGCAGAGTCATCAGGAGTATAGAAACACAGAGGGACCTAGGTGTGCAAGTCCACAAATCCTTGAAGGTAGCAACACAGGTGAAGAAGGTGGTGAAGAAGGCATATGGTATGCTTGCCTTTATAGGACGGGGTATAGAGTATAAAAGCTGGAGTCTGATGATGCAGCTGTATAGAACGCTGGTTAGGCCACATTTGGAGTACTGCGTCCAGTTCTGGTCGCCGCACTACCAGAAGGACGTGGAGGCGTTAGAGAGAGTGCAGAGAAGGTTTACCAGGATGTTGCCTGGAGGGTCTTAGCTATGAGGAGAGATTGGGTAAACTGGGGTTGTTCTCCCTGGAAAGACGGAGAATGAGGGGAGATCTAATAGAGGTGTACAAGATTATGAAGGGGATAGATAGGGTGAACAGTGGGAAGCTTTTTCCCAGGTCGGAGGTGATGATCACGAGGGGCCACGGGCTCAAGGTGAGAGGGGCGAAGTATAACTCAGATGTCAGAGGGATGTTTTTTACACAGAGGGTGGTGGGGGCCTGGAATGCGCTGCCAAGTAGGGTGGTGGAGGCAGGCACGCTGACATCGTTTAAGACTTTCCTGGATAGTCACATGAGCAGCCTGGGAATGGAGGGATACAAACGATTGGTCTAGTTGGACCAAGGAGCGGCACAGGCTTGGAGGGCCGAAGGGCCTGTTTCCTGTGCTGTACTGTTCTTTGTTCTTTGTACATACACAGCATATTAGCATATCTGATATTATCGCTGCAAATTAACTGAGATAAACTCAACTGTTCTACACAGTGAGTAGGTGCAGGTCCTGATCTGTTGAATACTTGTCCACATGTACCTATGTCACTACCACTGCTAAATGGGATTGATTCAGACCAGATCTAGCAGTTCAAAACTGAGCATCCATGAGAAGCAGCAGAATTATATTTGATCAAAATCTGTCTTGAATATAATCATGCATATTCCTCACTCTACCATTACCATAAGGTCAAGTGATCAAGCCTGGTTCAATGAGTATGCAAGAGAGCACACCAGGAGCAGCACAGATATCATTGAAAATGTGGTGCCAACCTGGTGAAGCGCAATACCGGCCTACTTGCAAGCCAACCAGAGATGGAGTTGAGCGATCCAACCAAGGGATCAGAACAAAGGTCTTATCCTGAGGCTCCACAGTTTAACCACCCTCAATGATAGAGAAGTAGATTAGTACAAATACAAGGCTGAAGCATTTACAACCATCTTCGGCCAGAAGTGCCGAGTGGATGAACCATCTCGGCCTACTCCTGAGGTCCCCAGCATTACTGATTCCAATTTTCAGTCAATTTGATTCACTCTTCATGATATCAAGAAATGGCTGAAGGCACTGGAAACAAAAAAATGGATCCTGACAGCATCCTCCAGCAGTACTGAAGACATATGCTCTAGAATTAACTGATTCCCTGGCCAAGCTGTTATAATACAGTTGCAGCACTGGCATCTACCTGGCAATGTGGAATGTGGAAAATTGCCCAGGTATGTTGTGTTCATAAAATAAGCAATCTGGCCGTCCATCAGTCTACTCTTGATCATCTGCAAAGTGATAGAAGGTGTCTTTGACAATGCTATCAAGTGGCACTTATTCATCAATAACCTACTCACTGATGTTCAATTTGTGTCCGCCTATACCACTCAGCACCTGACCTCATTACAGCCATGGTTCAAAGATGAACAAAATAGTTACATTTCAGAAGTGTCACCTTGAAGGACAAAAACAGGAGATGCACGGGAACACCGCCACTTGCATGTTTCCCTCCAAATCACACATCATCCTGGAACTCCATGCACTGTGGGTGTACCCACAACACATGGACTGCAGCGATTCAAGAAGGCAGCTCACCACCTACTTCTCAACGTCAATTAGGAATGGGCAATAAATGCTGTCATAGCCAGTGACGCTCAAATACCAAGAAAGAATAACAAATCATGAAGGTTCAGCTGCTTCTTAAGTATCTAGTCCATAGTCCGATGAACGTAAAGAATCCCAATTAGACGAAATTGAAGCTAGAAATGTAAATGTCTAGAGTGTGAGGAAAAGTGAAACCCTTCTATCTAAAAGCCGGCATGTGGACACACCCTTGCACTCATGAACCAATTTGCCGGCTATGGACGCAGAACTCCACTACCTTGTGGATAGCTCAGGAGAGATGAAGATCAAGGGAGTAAATCCCGGACAAAAATCTGGAGTAGATCCTCTGTCTGCATATGTCATTGGCATCAAGGCAGCAGTGTGTCATCAAGAAGCTCTAGCAAAACTGGAGTCAATGGCAATCACATCTAGCACAAAGGGAGATGATTGCACTTGTTTGAGGCCAGTCACCCTAATCCAGGACATCGCTGCAGGAGTTCCTCAGGGTAGTGTCCTAGGCCCAATCATCTTCAGCTGCTTCATCAAAACCTTCCCTCCACTATAATATAAGAAATTGGGAAATTTGTTGATGACAGTAGGGTGTGGACGACCATTCATAACTCCTCTGATTCTGAAGGAGTCCGTGATGGAGTCCCACATGAAGCAAGACCTGGACAACATTGCCACTTGGGCTGATAAGTGACAATTAGCATTTGTGATACCTAAGTGCCAGGCAATGACCATCTCCAACAAGAGAGAACCTAATCACCTACCCTTGATATCAATGGCACACCCATCGTTGATTCTGCCACCATCAATATCCTGAGGATTAGTACTGACCAGGAACTTAACTGGACCAGCTGTATAAATACTGTGGCTACAAGAGCAGTAAGAAGTTTAACAACACCAGGTTAAAGTCCAACAAGTTTATTTGGTAGCAAATACCACTAGCTTTCGGAGCGCTGCTCCTTCGTCAGGTGGAGTGGAGAAATGTTCACAAACAGGGCACAGAGACACAAACTCAATTTACAGAATAATGATTGGAATGCAGTCTTAAAGGTACAAACAATGTGAATGGAGGGTCTGGACTTGCAGAATCTCACTGGCTGTCCTGTCTGGAGACAATACACATTTCTTTAACCTGTGCTTAATGCTCCCTCCATTCACATTGTTTGTACCTTTAAGACTTGATTATCTGTAAAGACTGCATTCCAATCATTATTCTGTAAATTGAGTTTGTGTCTCTGTATGCCCTGTTTGTGAACATTTCTCCACTCCACCTGACGAAGGGGCAGCGCTCCGAAAGCTAGTGGCATTTGCTACCAAATAAACTTGTTGGACTTTAACCTGGTGTTGTTAAACTTCTTACTGTGTTTACCCCAGTCCAATGCCGGCATCTCCACATCATGGCTACAAGAGCAGGTCAGAGATTGGGAATTCTGTGGCGAGTAACTCCCCTTCTGTCTCTCAAAAGTATCTCCACCAGCTATAAAGCACAAATCAGGATTGTAATGGAGTACGCTCCTGGATGAATGCAGTTCCATCAACACTCAAGAAGTTGGACAACATTCAGGACAAAGCAGCCCACTTGACTGGTACCTCATTCACCATCCTAAATATTTACTCCCCCCAATCCACAGTGGGAGCAATATGTACCACATAAAAAAAAATCACTGCAGCAACTTGTCATTTACTTCGAGTACCTGCCAAACCCCTGACCTCTGCCACCTTGAAGAACAAGGACAAAAGATGCACGGGAACACCACCACTTGCAAGTTTCCCTCCAAATCGTACATCATCCTGACTTGGAGCTACATCATAGAGTGGCATGGTGGCACAGTGGTCAGCACTGCTGCCTTACAGCACCAGTGTGGGTCACTGCCTGAGCAGAGTTTGCACGTTCTTCCCATGTCTGCGTGGGTTTCCCCCAGGTGGTCTAGTTTCCCCCCACAGTCTGAAAGACGTTCTGGTTAGGTGCATTGTCCATGCCAAATTCTCCCTCAGTGTACCCAAAAAGGTGCTGGATTGTGGTGACTAGGGGATTTTCACAGTAACTTCATTGCAGTGTTAATGTAAGCCTACTTTTGACACTAATAAATAAACTTTAAAAAACATTTTTTTAATTTTCACTGGGTCAAAATCCTGCAACTCCCTTCCTGCACTGCGGATGCACCTACAACACATGGACTGCAGCGATTCAAGAAGGTGGCTCACCACCATCTTCTCAGGGTCAATTAGTGATGGGCAATAAATGCTGGCATAGCCAACGATGCTCAAATACCATGAAAGAATAATAAATCATGAAGGATAAGCTGCTTCTTAGGGAGCTAGACCATAGTCAGAGGAACATAAAAAATCCCAGAAAGAAGAAATTGAAGCAAGAAAGCTAAATGTCTAGAGTGTGAGGATAAGTGAATCCCTTCTAAACACCAGCATGTGGACACATCCTTGCACTCATGAACCAATCTGCCGGCTATGGACAAAGTGCTTCTTGTGGATAGCTCAGGAGAGATGAAGACTAAGGGAGTAAAACCCTGACAAAGATCTGGAGTGGATCCTCTGTCTGGATATGCCATCTTTACAAAGATTGCGGGTTAGGTTGATTGGCCATGATAAATTGCCCCTTAGTGTCAGGGAGATTAGCAGGGTAAATACATGGGGTCACAGGGATAGGGCTGGGTGGGATTGTTGTCGGTACAGGCTTGATGGACCAAATGACCTCCTTCTGCACATGTAGAGATTGTATGATTCTATGATCTTTCCAGAAACTCTTGAAATCCAGCTGTTGCCAAACATAGTGCATTGCATTGCTTTGGACTCACCTGAGGAACTCGAAATTTAGGTAGCGCAAGGTCTCCGTAAACTTTGCCCAGGTTTGCGCCCTGGTGAAGTTACTCCAATTTTGCTGCATAGCATTAACACAGCATGGGAGACAGCAGATAGGAGTGATGAGCCAAACTTGACTAGCTTAGAGAACAGATGCTATGGTGGGCGGGACCATTGTGTTCCACTGATCAGCCACTGCCCACCTCACATCAGGCAGCCCCCACCCCAAAAGGTAACGTGCTGAGTTGCTTCAGTGGATGCTTGGAGCTTAGAGTCTCTGCTCAACAAGTGAACAGAATCCATTGCTCCAGGCAAACAACAAAACAATAAAAAAAGAAGATTCCATCTCTGGAATTGGCAAGCTGGAATCTCAGGACTATGTGCACGGGATTGACAGACAACTTGCAGCTGGTCGATAATGTACACAAGGCCGCCAGAGTGCATTCATTTAACTACTTAGTTTAATCACTAGCTTCTAATGAGGATGTGATTTGCTGGTGCCATATCTTAACCATTGTATCATTAGAGTCCTTTGATGGTAGCATCCATACCAATAGATTCAAAGGCTGTTTCTTTACCTGCGTATCAATTGGTTGCAGAGCAGCGATTAAGAAGTAAAACTTGACGTAATGGCAGGTGACTTGAAATAATTTCCCTTTATTGAACAGAAAGCATATGCCTAAATGTTATTTATTCTTTCATGGAACATGGGCATCATTGACCAAAACCAGCATTTCTTGCCCATCCCTAATTTCCCTTAAGCTGAGAGGGCTGTTAAAGTGTCAACCACATTGCTGTGGATCTGCTGTCATGGAGACCAGACCATGTAACGATGACAGCTTTCCTTCCATGAAGAGCATCAGTGAAACAGATAGGTTTTTACAACAATTCTGGTAGCTTCATGGTCACTGTTACTGAGACTAGCTTTATATTTCAGATTTATTAATTGTACTTAAGTTCTACAAGCTACCATGGTGGGGTTTGAACACGTGACCCCAGAGCATTAGCCTGGGCCTCTGGATTACTAGTCCAGTGAGATACCACAACCATCTTCCCTAAATAATCATAGAATCATAGAATTCTTACAGTGCAGAAGGAGGCCATTCGGCCCGTCGAGCCTGCACCGACCACAATCCCACTCAGACCATATCCCCGGAACCCCACGTATTTACCCTGCTAATCCCCCTGACACCAAGGGGCAATTTACCCTGGTCAATCAACATACCCCGCACATCTTTTGAGTGTGGGAGGAAACTGGAGCACCCGGAGGAAACTCACGCAGACACGGGAGAACATGCAAACTCCACACAGACAGTAACCCGAGGCCGGAATTGAACCCGGGTTCCTGGTGCTGTGAGGCAGCAGTGCTAACCACTGTGCCACCCTGCTGCCCGGTAATAACAATATTTAGATAATAAAAGCATTCTGTTCCCAAAAGACGGCAATTGGTTGCTTCGTAAATTAGCAAATGTTTATCTCATGTACAGAATCTTTTTTTGTTGCTTGAGCATCATCTGTTCCAAGATATCACATTGATCTCTCTATATCAACAATCAGTGGTTGGAGCAGACCCAACCTTGGATGATATCTAACCACAGTTTGACAATATATCAGGCAAATTACACATGGCAGGTTAAGTGGCAGATTTTGTATCAGCCCTGTTTTGGGTCCATTACAGTGTAGATTATGCATCATCAACAGAAACAAAGGAACCGCAGAATCCAGGACTCAAGATGGAAAATTATAAAATCCCCTATAGCGAGCCACAGAGTTTGACCAGAAGACAACGGCTCTGATCAAAGACAACAGCAACTTCTTTATATATTTACCCAATTCAGCCTGGCTTCCCATCTTCATCAAATCAGGTAGAAATCAGCTTTAAAAGTTGCGTATACTTATTCAATGATAAATAGAATTGGATTCTGGAAAAGCAACGGTCCTGATAATAGATGGATTCCCCGCTGAATCAAACACCCCCAACTTCAGTGTTGCTGCTGCAATGTCATCATGTGCAAAAGAATCAGAAACGTGGGGCCAATCAGCTCCTCAAGCCTGTTACGGGCCATTCAATTTGGCCATTGCTGATCTGAATCTGAACTTCATCTATCTGCCTTGGTTGTGTAACCCTTAACACCTAGACCGAACAAAGAAATCTATCAACAGAAAATGCTGGAAAATCTCAGCAGGTCTGACAGATTTGTGGAGAGAGAATAGAGCCAACATTTCGAGTCAGGATGACCCTTTGTTAAAGTTCTATTCTCTCTCCACAGATGCTGTCAGACCTGCTGAAATCATCCAACATTTTCTGTTTCTGTTTCGGATTCCAGCATCAGAAGAATTTTGCTTTTAAAACAATCTATCAATTTCAGTTTTGGTGTTTTCATTCGACTTAAGTTCAACAGCCTTTGAGGGCGAGAGTCCCAGATTTTCCACTTTGAAAGCAAATTACATCCCACAGAAATGTAAAATAAAATACTGATCAATGAATCACAGTGTTCAAAGCACAATCACCAGAGCTATGGAGAGAGTTTCTGTGCATTCACAATGTCTGTTTCTTTGATATCCTTCCTTTTCTTCTAAACTTCCCATTTATTTTTCTATCCTCTGTTGCCCAACCCTGTTGGGATTTAGCTCCATGGGTTAAGAACAAGAAAGACTTGCATTCATATCTCACCTTAAACCTATGCCCTCTAGTTTTAGACTCCCCTACCTTCGGGAAAAGATATTGACTACCCTACCTTGTCTATGCCCCTCATTATTTTATAGACCTCTATAAGGTCACCCCTCAACCTTCTACGCTCCAGAGAAAAAAGTCTCAGTCTATCCAGCCTCTCCTTATAACTCAATCCATCAAGTCCCGGTAGCATCCTAGTAAATCTTTTCTGCGCTCTTTCTAGTTTAATAATATCTTTTCTGTAATAGGGTGACCAGAATTGCACACAGTGCTCCAAGTGTGGCCTTACCAACATCTTGTACATCTTCAACAAGGCGTCCCAACTCCTGTATTCATTGTTCTGACCAATGAAACCCAGCATGCTGAATGCCTTCTTCACCACTCTGTCCACCTGTGACTCCACTTTCAAGGAACTATAAACCTGTACCCCTAGATCTCTTTGTTCTGTAACTCTCCCCAATGCTTTACCATTAACTGAGTAAGTCCTGGCCTGGTTCAATCTACCAAAGTGCATCACCTCGCATTTATCTAAATTAAACTCCATCTGTCATTCATCAGTCCACTGACCTGATTGATCAAGAAGTCTTTGAAGTATAGCCACTGTTGTAATGTAGAGGGCACGGCATTCAATTTTCACACAGCAAGCAGCAATATAATAATGGCTAAAAAATGCTTTTATGATGTTGATGAAGGGATAAGTATTGGCCAGGGAACTGAGAACACCCTTGAGATCATTTACAACCACCCAAGCTGATAGATTAGACCCCGGTTAGCATCTCACCCGAAAGATGGCACCACTAACAGTGCAGCACTCCCTCAGGTAGAGGGAGCTTACTTACGCCTTGATTTTTGTGCTCAGCCCTGGAGTGGGACTTCAATCCAGAACCTTGGGATTCAGAGGTGAGAGTGATACCAAATGAGCCACAGCTGACTCTAACATCTAAGAGCCCTCCAGTACATCCTCAAGGCATCTGCAAATCACACCAGTCAAAATGGATAACCTTAGTACTTGTGACATTTTGTGGGGAGGAGGGTGGTCATCACAGCCTAGTTCAATCCTGCTTTCATTTGACATCCACAAGCCTGTTTTTCAGCAGTAAACTCAGGAGAAGAGTCAGCAGTATAAATTCTTGCTGATTTGAAAATTTTCTAGCTCAAGGGCACTGAAGTCAGCTGTAACATCCTTCAGACCAAGGTCAGCAAACTCAGCGCAGACTGGGAAACAAACCTAACCCATCACTTTTGTGTCTCCTGTTAATTAGGCAGCTTCATGGGCGGCACGATGGCACAGTGGTTAGCACTGCTGCCTCACAATGCCAGGGACCTGGGTTCGATTCCTGGCTTGGGTCACTGTCTGTGTGGAGTTTACACATTCTCCCCGTGTCTGTGTGGGTTTCCTCCGGGTGCTCTGGTTTCCTTCCACAGTCTGAAAGACATGCTGATTAGGTGCATTGGCCATGTTAAATTCTCCCTCAGTGTACCCAAACAGGGTGTCAGAGTATGGCGACTAAGGGATTTTCACAGTAACCTCTTGCAATGTTAATATAAGCCTACTTATGAGACTAACAAATAAACTAGTTCTTAAGAGTTCTTAACACTTAAGAGTGTTCCAACTTGCTCTGAAGTGGATTTCCATTGCTCATCTAAACTTTGCATTTTATTCAAGGAACTAATGAAAGTTGCACTGCGACTTCCATATCCCTTGTAATGTGCGTGCAGTATCTTTTATCTGTAAATCCAAAGTCCGAACACATCCAAAATAGCCACTTCTTAGAACCTCATCATTCCTTAGCGAGGGAAGTCTGTGAGCAAGCTGGCACGAACCTCGCTGACCACACCCTGTATTTATACCATGGTTCATCTTACTTCTCTAGCCATTTTATTTACTCTGGTCTATAGCTAGCCTAGGCTTTGGTCAGCATAATGTAAGTAGGCCTAGGCCTATATGTGGTGGCCAAAAACTGAAATAATCTGAAATCCGAAAAGCAACCAACCCCGAAGGTTTCAGATAAGATACCTGACATGCGGAGGTTCCACCAATTCCATTCATCATGAACTGTAGCTTATTTATCTCCTACATTCTTCTGCTGTCTCTAGAAGTGTATTAAATACACAGCATTTCAGCCACTTGTAACTAGTTCAGAGAAATTAAAGTAGTATCTTACTGTGATGTTTAGGAGCTTTACAAATCAGATATGTGGCAATTAAATTTGGCTTTTAAGAATGTACTTCCTGTGATTTTACAGGTTATTCAAGGCAAGAAGTGCAAATGTAGCAAGGGGATCAGCACCTAGCTTTTACAGACATTCTTATTTGACCTTGGCCCTGAGCACAAAGGTAGTGGAAATGTCTGTTTTAGAATAGGTTTGAAGGCCCAAGCACCAAGTGTGGCCAAAGATTGCCATTAAAAAATTCTTCTGCATTGTTAAAACCACTGAAAAATCATCTGTGTAACGAAACTGACCAGATTTGAATAATGTGAACTGTGAGTGTCAATCCAACTCATGACTTATATAGAGTCAAGGAAAATTCACAAACGTTTCTCTCAGGTTATATCGGTAAGCTACAATCTCCAGTGAAGCAAATTATCCATGTTCTGGGGAAGGAGTGAGCTTAATAGGGAAAATGCTGTTGTTTTGTGGTTTGTCATGCTCATATGAAACTGTACAGTATTGAAGGAATGTTAAAATAACCTATCTTTCAGCCTGTCCTGCATTGAATATTTACACTGATGTTAATTAGGCTCTCTCATGCTGCTATTTTTTAAAATATTAAATGCAGTGGGACTCTCAGATGTCCATCTGCTATGATTAGCACTAAGCCCTTTGCCATCTACCGACACAATTGCAAAATTGCAACAGGGAGAATTCTCCATTATTTTTGTATCTGCATTACCTCAAACAAAGGAGCCTCCTTCACATTTTTTTTATCAGATTATGGTGTACAGGTTCCTATTCAAAGGGTAAAGATCTGGACCAGTGGTACACACTTTTCACAGCCAAAACACATGAATAAAAGAGCATTCTTATAAAAACATTACCATGTTTCAGGACTGCTGCTGTACTGAATTTAACATGGATATCGTTTGTCTTTCAAAATCATCTTTGTGAGGTGGAGATACTCTTTTATAATCTTTAAGGCCAACATATCATAGTAACCACTTCCGATTTTCTAATAATCCACCGGCCTTCTTGAAAGTCTTCTCAAACTTAAATCAAAGGGGATGCAAATACTTTGTTACTGTGAGCAGTGTTTTGTCCTCGTGTGTTTGGAGTAATGCTCAAACAGAAGAGACTACAAAGGATCTTTATATCTGGTGATTCATTTTGATTCTTTGTAGCGTACAACTCTGGTGAGAAACTTTACTTGTTTTGATAATTAAAGACAAAAAGGTTTAAATACTAGACATTAGTAAAGTCATTATTTGCCATGAGGATTGGACTTGTAGTTTGTCTTCTGTAATTTATACTGCTCCTGACCCAGGCACACTGCGATGATGTTTATTGTGGGCACAGAGCCCTGAACCACAGAGATGTTCAGTGGTTGGCACTGATGTTTAATTGCCCTGCTACAATGTTTCCAATGATGAACAGCCCAACCGTTAGGTGCAGCTCTCTGATGGACATGAGAACTCCACAGACCAAGGCAAAATACAGCGGATGCTTGAATCTGAAACAAAAACAGAAAATGCTGAAGAAGCTCAGCAGTTCTGACAGCACCTGTGGAGAGAGAATAGAGCCAACGTTTTGAGACTGGATGACCCTTTGTCAGAGTACGAGAACTCCACAGTCACTTTAAGAGGCTGCGGATCCTCTTGGGAGGAAAAGGACCGCAGATGGTCTGCACTGTCATGGTTTTCTTATTGTAGGAACTAACTCCAGAATTGGCAGAGGAACCAATGTCAGTGGGGTGAACCATCGTTGGTTACCACTGTGGGGTTATTCCAATGTTACTGTTGGGTTAGGGTGTTGCCACTGTGGGGTTGTTATAATGTTGTTGTTGGGTTAGGGTGTTTACACTGTGGGATTAATATACCTGTGGTGGATGCTGTTATGGCACATCCCGGTCGGGCCCCGCCTCCTGGGGAGAGGTATAAGACCCTCTGCTCAGGCGGGACCCCTCCAGTCTGGATTGGTGTACTCGTGTTAGATAGTTCCATTGTTTGTCAATAAAAGCCTTCAATCGCTGAAGCCTTGTACCTTGTGCTTGATTGTCGCGCATCAGTCAGAACAATATGAATGTAAATATTGGAAGGGGAGAACTCTGCAGGACTATGGGGAAAGAGCAGGGAAGTGGAACTAATTGGATAGTTCTTTCAAAGAGCCAACACTGGGCTGAATATCCTCTTTCTGTGTTTTGAACAGTGAAAAGTCTAACAACACCCAATGTTGGACTTTAACCTGGTGTTGTTAGACTTCTTACTGTGTTTACCCCAGTCCAACGCCGGCATCTCCACATCTTTGAATAGTGATGCAGAGCTCTTTTGCATTCGGCAGCGCTGTGGAAGCCTCCACACATTACACAGGCAACCCAGCAGATTGCGCTATCACTTCTGCTCCACTCACACTTTAGGGAAGAGAGTGTCAGGTTTAAAGTTGACGTCACCTCAGCCATACACTTACTGTTACCACAAGAGTCTTTATGACATCTCCCTCTCTATGAAACAGGCTGCTGAATGCATGTGTCGCTTAAAGTGACAGCACAGACGCACAGCACGAGGACAATCTTCATTAGTGTACAAGCAAGAAAGAACTCCTTCAAGGGACATCGAGTGGCATTACACAGCGATGGTGCTGAAGATACCTTCAGGTCAGCAGGAGTATTATTCCCATTCACAACCCCTTCTCAGGCTATATATTTTATAACAACTTGAACCTCTGCATAACCTATCACAATTCATAATGCTAACAAATTCATGCTTGGTGGGCTGTGGTTGAACATACTGACAAAAATCCATTCAACCATCACCTAAAATAGATTACATGCTGTTGTGTGGTATTTGTCTTAGTTTAGACATTGGAAGGAGGTGCTGTTTTGCTGTTGAATCATTCGCCCCGACGCTGTACTTCATCCCCTGTATGTGCCCTGTATTCTTTTTCAATACAAGCATTTGCTTTTTCAAAAAAAAAACGTAGTTTGCATCAGGTCAAAGATGAAAGTTCACCTCAGGACAAGATGATATCATTCTTTTCATGGCTTGCTGTAAATCAAGAGACCTGGATCCCAGCCAGAGACACAGGAAGCAAGCTTCTGTCGTGTTTTGCAGAGTTTGGGTGAATCAATTCTGCCACACTGTGGCCACTTTACAACAATATTTCAGACACCTCCCCCCCCAACCCCCCACTGCCTTCGCTTTTTACGTGGTGAATCTCACTAAAAGATGTCAGCGGGCTTTTTATTTGTTTTCTTTACAATTCATTTTTGCACCACACATGGCAAACCCCATCTGCGCAAAATATATTTCACAGGCATTATTCTGAAAAAGATTCCTAGGGAGGTCATCAGAATTAAACTGCAACTGACATGACGGTTCACACCGCTGACAGAATTTTTTGTTACACAATAAACACACAAAATTCAATAATTCAGGGGAAGAAAGGGCTTAATTCCAACAACCCCCCACCAGCCATTATCTTTCGATCACTCCAGCAATTCTCTTTTGCTCTCCTAGCAATGACACACAAATTGGCACCACTCAAAGGACCTCTGGATCAGCAGATATAGCTTAAAGTTTATTTATTTGTCACAAGTAAGGCTTACATTTTTTGTAAGGGGATGGGGGAGGGGTGGCACAGTGGCACAATGGCACAGTGGTTGGCACTTCTGCTTCACAGCACCAGGGACCCAGGTTCGATTCCCAGCTTGGGTCACTGTCTGTGTGGAGTTTGCACGTTCTCCCCGTGTCTGCGTGGGTTTCCTCCGGATGCTCCGCTTTCCTCCAACATTCTGAAAGACGTGCTGCTTGGGTGCATTGACCCGAACAGGCTCCGGAGTGTGGCAACTAGGAGTATTTCACAGTAACTTCATTGCAGTGTTAATGTAAGCCATACTTGTGACTAATAAATATACTTTACTTTACATTAACACTGCAATGAAGCTACTGTGAAATTCCCCTAGTTGCCACACTTTGGCGCCTGTTTGGGTTAATGCCCCTAACCAGCACGTCTTCCAGACTGTGGGAGGAAACCCACAGGGAGAACGTACAAACTGCACGCAGACAGTCACCCTAGCTGGGAATTGAACCCGGGTCCTTGGCGCTGTGAGGCGGGAGTGCTAACCACTGTGCCACCGTGCTGCCCCGACTTCCTGATCTCACACAACAATGTGTCTCACACTGTAGGTTCCACTGCTTGGTCAAGTTTATGGCCCATTGTTTGATTCACACCAAGAATTCCATTTCTCCCCATTCATGTCCAAAGATTGTAATTATACTGCAAAGAATTGAAGAAAACTCCTAGGAAACTCTGAGGCTTTCCTTCCCAATCTGTCTCTTAAAGTCCAGAGCAGCCCGAGGCCTCCCAGCTTCTCACTCCATGCTGACCTTAGTGCTTTTCACCCGTTTCCTCAATCGCACCCCCAATGCCACCCGCCCCTTTCACCTGCCACCGCCATCCATTCCATTGAGGAGAGGGAGGGGGTTAGGGGAGGGCGAGCATCAAAAAAGTAAGGATTTTAAGGAGGTTTTAGAATTTCCTGCTAAGACAGGGACCAGTGTAGTGCTGCCAAACACCTGGAAGAACTAACTGTAAATGGGCGCACAAACTCTGGGCATGATTTGAGCCAATTTAAACGCTCCTGCTTGCACAGAATTAAGATCAGAATTTCTGTCAGGATTATTAGAGGAGTTGAAGTCCAAAGCACTGATCTTATTGATCCTTGAATATCTCTTAATGTGCAGGTGGGCATTCAGAAATTCTGCAGACAATTGGTTGGTAAATGCCTCCACCCTCTCGTTCCTTGTCATCATTCCAACACCCTGACCTCTTTTTTAAATTCTTTCATAGGATGTAAGCATCGCTGGCTAGGCCAGCATTTACTGACCAACCTGAATTGCCTTTGAGAAGATATTGGTGAGCTGCCTTCTTGAACCATAGCAGTCCATGCATTGTCGAAAGGCCCACCATTCTACCACCATTCTATAAGGAAGGGAGTTCTCGGATTTTACAATAACCAAACAGCAACATCGTTCCAAGTCCTAGGATGGTGCGTAATTTGGAGGGGAACATTCAGGGGGCGGTGTTCCCATACATCTACTGCCCTTGTCCTTCTAGCTGGTAGTGGTTGTGGGTTTGGAAGGTGCTGCCTAAGGAGACTTGGTGAGCTCCTGCAGTGCATCAGTACTGATGGTAGACGGTACACACTGCTGTCCCTGTGCATCACTGTTGGAGGGAGTTGGAAGGTGGGATGCCAATAAGGCAGGGCTGCTTTGTCCTGAATGTGTCAAGCTTCTTGGCTGTTGTTGGAGCTGCACTCATGCAGGCAAGTGGAGAGTATTCTGTATATCGCTCAGTATTTCCCTCTGACTGTTGGGGGAGGTCACAAGTTCAGAGAAGAATTTTCAAAGTTATTTTTCCTCTATTTTCCACTATCTCCCAGGGGATTACATGATAGTTTGGTATGGGGCGGACCAGTGGATCGGCTGTTCTTTTCCATCCCACCAAATCCCTATGCTCTTGTGCTCCTCTTATATTTTCCTCACACTCATCAAGCCCAACTGCATCTCCTGCACCCTCAATCCCCTCTCAGTGCTGGCTCCGCACCATATAATTCCCTCTCCTTCACAGAATAGAATCCCTACAGTGCAGAAGGAGGCCATTTGGCCCATCGAGCCTGCACTGACAACAATCCCACCCAGGCCCTATCCCTGCAACACCATGCATTTACTCCACTAATCCCCCTGACACTAAGGGGTAATTTAGTGTGGCCAATCCCCCTAATCCGCACATCTTTGAACTGTGGGAGGAAACCGGAGCACCCGGAGGAATCTCACGCAGACACGGGGAGAATGTGCAAATTCCACACAGTCACCCAAGTCAAGAATTGAACCCGGGTCCCTGAAGCTGTGAGGCAGCCTTGCTAACCACTGTGCCGGCCTGCCACCCATTAGAGATCATGAACCAGTATTGGCTTCCACCATAAATGGAACTTCTTCTTTCGACTCTGTCCCTCTGCCTTTGGCTAATGTCATCATCCCCTTTTCTCAAAATGTACATTCTGAACCCAGCTGCCCTCAGTATCAACCTTCTTTTCCATTCTAAGATCCTTAGAATGGAAAAGAATTCCATTCTCCCAATTCCATGCCCATTTTAACTCCTATTTTAACTTTGCGGGTGCTGGAAATCTGAGATCAAAACAGAAAACGCTGGATAAACTCAGCAGGTCTGGCAACATCTGTAGAGAGAGAAACAGGGTTAATGGTTCGGGTCTGTATGGCTTTGCTTTAGAACTCTGAAAAAATTCATACAGACGCTAACAGTTAACTGTTTCTCTCTCCACAGATGCTGCCAGATCTGCTGAAACTTTCCTGTTCAATTCAGGGTAAAATTCAGCAATCCCGCCTGTGATTCCACCCCCTGCTCATTCCGGCTAAACCAGAACAGTGTGAAATCTCAAATTTTTTTTTTAGAATCCCTACAGTGCAGAAGGAGGCCATTCGGCCCATCGAGTCTGCACCAACAGCAATCCCACCCAGGCCCTTTCCCCATAATCCCATATATTTACCCTGCTAATCCCGCTCGCCTACGCATCCTGGGACACTAAGGGGCAATTTAGCATGGCCAATCCACCTACCTCACACATCTTTGGACTGTGGGAGGAAACCGGAGCACCCGGAGGAGGAAATTTGCTTTATGACCCAGTCTAAGTTCCAAATTGCACATCCCAGTTACCACCAAGACTGCCTATTTACAGCTCCCACCACACCTCATTATTTCCAAGCCTAACAACAGCAACAGTCCAGTTCCACTCGACATAATAGGTAACTCAATCAAATCATGCTGGAATTTTTTTAATGATTCTGGAATATAGATTTGAATCCAAGCCCAGAATCTGATAGGATGAAAGGTTCCCTGTCAGTCAGAATAATTTTATATGAAATGCGTATTGAAGCAACTAAATCCAGTTCCCAGAATGCATGCACACAGTACAAAGCTGGCCATAAATTACCATTATATTGGTGAGCTCTCTTGACAAGTTATGAAAGAATCTCAGAGGGCTGAAATAAAATTGTTGTCCTGAGACAGGAGAAAATGTCAGGTCGGGAGAGAAGAATGAATCATAGCGATTAACTTCTTTAAAAAATGCAAACATAAAACAAAGTACCAGAAATGCACTGCATTTAGGTGGGTGGCATGGTGGTACAAGGTTAGCACTGCTGCCTCAGAGTGCCAGGGACCCAGGTTCGATTCCCAGCTTGGGTCACTGTCTGCGTGGGTTTCCTCCGGGTGCTCCAGTTTCGTCCCACAGTCCGAAAGACGTGCTGGTTAGGTGCATTGGCCATGCTAAATTCTCCCTCAGTGTACCCGAACAGGCGCTGGAGTGTGGCAACTAGGGGATTTTCACAGTAACTCCTTTCACAGTAACTCCATTGCAGTGTTAATGTAAGCCTGTTTGTGACACTAATAAATAAACTTTAAACTGAAAGACAGGTTCGTGTTTTCAACAGCGACCCTTCAGGAGAATAAGAAACTGGGAGATGAACGTCTTTGATCCCTATCTAACTGAGCTATGCCTGGTATTGGGCTGCGTGGGAGAAGACTTAAGTGGTCTCAGCTGTGACTCTTTCTGTAGTTAAATAGCCTGCCAACACTCACTATCTTAGCTCAAAGCAGAATCAAATCCCTTCAGTGAGGTCAACCGGGCTCCCACTGTCACGGGAATCCAAACAAGTAATAATTTATATAGGCTCACACAATTTTCATCAGGTTTGAAGACATTTTCTATTACATTTCATCATGAATATAGAAAAATCCCCCTGAAATGTGTGTGGTTCCTGAACCAGTGTAACATTCCTACAAATTTCTGGTCATCTCAGTGTATGTGCATTCATTTGCAACAGCAAATGAAAAGTGTGGTAATGCTAATAACAATACTCTGCGATTGTTTGATATTTAATAGCATCCAACTGAGGAGGCTCCTTCTTTGAAATAAAGGGTCATGGGGTGCAGTGTCCTTATTTAACAATCCAGCTGGTGAAGTATCTCTTTGCAATTTGATTCCCTGTGTTTTAATAATGAGGTGGTGGTCTCACAATAATGCAGAGGAATAATAATTGAGATGCTTGCTTTATGTCGATTTAATGAGTTTGACTCCCACCAGCAGCTGGCATACTTCAGTCTGTCAATCACCCATACAATGATTTTCCATTGGTCCTTGGCCAGGTTATTAGGGGAGAGTTGATAAGTCAGGGGGTAAGCAGCTGACGGCAGGGAACGCTCCTGGAATACTGAGAGAGACAATTGGTTTGACCTCAGTATAGAGGGTGACCTTCTGTCAGCTGAACTACGGTGTATCATCCAGATCAAATGTCACACTGGGGTCTGCAGCCAATTCATTCATTCTCTCAGCTGCAGGAAGCATTTACCAAAGGCATAATTTCTCCAGTCAAGGGCTTACAATCAGTGGTGTGTGTCCAATCCATCAAGGGCGGCATTAATAGATCCAGCGGGGCAGCTGGTTACTGCAGGGTCGACCGTGCACCCAAAACACAAACAAGTTAATTCAAGTGCCACATCCAGGAGCTGCATGGCAGCCGCAGAGGCTGAGTAGACGAGGCAGATCTTGCACTATCAAGGCTGTTCCATCTGATATGAAACATATGCATCTCTTCCAATGCACAGTGTGCGCTGAACAGGTAAAATCCAAGGTTTGATTTGATTTGATTTATTATTGTCACATGTATTGGTATACAGGTGAAAAGTATTGTTTCTAGACAAAGCATATCATACATAGAGAAGGAAAGGAGAGAGTGCAGAATGTAGTGTTACAGTCATAGCTAGGGTGTAGAGAAAGATCAGCTTAATACAAGATAGGTCCATTCAAAAGTTTGATGGCAGCAGGGAAGAAGCTGTTTTTGAGTCGGTTGGTACGTGACCTCAGACTTCTGTATCTCTTGAGGCGGGACTACTGTTTTTTTTTGTAGATTTGACAAATCAGTTCATTTTCCAGTTCGGAACTCTTGCTGTTTTTCTTAGAAATTCAACGTAATGTTGAAATCTCCTGAATAGTACCTTTGTGATATACCTTGTAGCATAAACCTCATGCTTTCTTGACCAGTTTTGACTGATTTTACACATTAACCCCAGATTAGCTCCAAAGAACAGGTCAGATTATTTGGCAGAGGATTACAACCCTTACCACCTGCTGGAAAGCCTGGTAAACACAAACTCTGGAAGGTATATTGTGATGTTATACCAGTTCCCCACCAATCCTACGCAGCCATTAATTTACTCACACACAAACCATTGGCAAAAGAAACAATTACATTAGTACCAAAAAACAGGCATCTGCAAACACTATAGATATCAGTTTCTATATAGTGTATTTACGTAGTGCCTTCAAGGCAATAAATGTCCCAAGGTATATCACAGGAGCATTACAAAGAAAAACACCGAGTTACATAGGGAGATATTGGAGCAGATACCAAAAGCTTGGTAGCAAAGACATAGATGAGGATTCATCACAGATAAGCTAAGGTGGGAGTGAAGTCAGGCGATACTAAAGATGGTCTTTGTGATAGCGTGGATGTGTGCTTAGCAGCGTATCTCAGACAACCCTGACAGTGCTGAAGGAGTTAAAAAGCCAAGATGGCGCCGGAGGGAGGCAACTTCTCTAACAAAGCTTTACTTCAATCTCTTACAGATTTGGCAATCCTTAGGCCATCAGACTTTTGAATGGACCTACCTCACACTAAGCTGATCTTTCTCTGCACCCTAGCTATGACTGTGACACTACAATCTGCACACTCTCCTTTCCTTCTCTATGAACGGTATGCTTTGTCTGTATAGCACGCATGAAAGAATACTTTTCACTGTATACTAATACACGTGACAATAACAAATCAAATCAAAGAGGCCATTTGGCCCATCAAGTCTGCACTGACTCTCTGAAACAGCATTCCACCCACGCCCTATCCCAGCAACCCCATATATTTACCCCGCTAATCCTTTTAACCTACGCTATAGGAGCAATTTAGCATGGCTAATCCACCTAACCTGCACATTGTTGGACTGTGGGAGGAAACCAAAGCACCTGGAGGAAACCCACGCAGCCACGGGGAGCCCTAGTGTCAGGGGGATTAGCAGGGTAAATATGTGTGGTCACAGGAATAGGGCCTGGGTGGGATTGTGGTCGGTGCAGACTCAATGGGCTGAATGGCCTCCTTCTAGGGAATCTATGATTCTATGGTTCTAACATGCAAACTCAACACAGATAGTCACATATGGCCAGAATTGAACCTGGGTCCCTGGCACTGTGAGGCAGCAGTGCTAACCACTGTGCCACAACTCGGGGTCAAATATGACACGAAGGTTGCAAATAGCCTGGTTTACCCTCAGGCAGTTACCAAGAGGAATGAAGTCAGTGGCTGGAGAACAGGGTCAGTAAGAGTTTTAACAACACCAGGTTAAAGTGCATGTTTGTAGAAACTTGAAACTTGACACAGGGTCAGTGACAGGGACTGAAAACAATAGGTTCAGCCTCACTAATCTTTGATCAGAAGAAATTTCTGTTCATCCAGTACTGGATGACAAAGATACAGCAACAATGGAGGTATTGAGGGAGTTAGTGATGAGGCAGACCTGGGTGAGTGTACAGGTGAAAACTGATGCTGTGTTATCAGATGTTGTAAGAGTTTTAACAACACCAGGTTAAAGTCCAACAGGTTTATTTGGTAGCAAACACCGTTAGCTTTCGGAGCGCTGCTCCTTCGTCAGATGGAGTGGAAATGTGCTCTCAAACAGGGCACAGAGACACAAAATCAAGTTGCAGAATACTGATTAGAATGCGAATCCCTACAGCCAGCCAGATCTTAAAGATACAGACAATGTGGGTGGAGGGAGCATTAAGCACAGGTTAAAGAGATGTGTATTATCTCCAGACAGGACAGCCTGCAAGTCCAGGAGGCAAGCTGTGGGGGTTACTGATAATGTGACATAAATCCAACATCCCGGTTTAGGCCGTCCTCATGTGTGCGGAACTTGGCTATCAGTTTCTGCTCAGCGACTCTGCGCTGTCGTGTGTCGTGAAGGCCGCCTTGGAGAACGTTGACCTGAAGATCAGAGGCTGAATGCCCGTGACTGCTGAAGTGCTCCCCCACAGGAAGAGAACAGTTTTGCCATCAGATGTTGCCATCAAAGGACAACATGCAGATGAGAAATAGGAGGAAGCCAAGGGAGATTCCTTGTGGGACACCAGAGGTAACAGTGCAAGGGAAGCCACCCAAAATAACATATCCATAATGCTTCAATTTACAACATTCTGAAAAAGCATGGATCTGTTTAAAAGCCAGTTACATGTTGTGTGAAGACTTTTCCTTCACCTCCATTAGCCAGCGTTTCTTATTCTTAAATTGCACTAAGCCTGCAGTGCCGCTGAATGCCTGCTGGTGGCGCTCTTGGACCAGTGAATCCGGTAGCCTGAGCCACAGCCAATCACTGTAATTACATAACCTGGTTACTTCACACATTAAAGTACATTGAATTCAATTATTAACTTGGTATACTGGTTACAAATGTAAAGGGGTCTGTGATGAGGGACAGTCCTATTGCAAACTGGTCACATTGTAGAATTGGCTCAGCTGGCAATTAGCATGCACAGCCTGTGCAGATTCTCCCCCTCCCCATCAGCAGAGGTACTGCACCCTCACTGCAGACATATCATGGCTGATAAGAGCAGTCAAAATGAAATTCAAACATTGAAACCAAGCTGTCAAACCACCAGATCTGCAGTCACACTACTGGTATATTTGGGAGAGGTTTAATGGAGATATGTGTTTATAATGAATTGTCATATAAGCTGAGATGTTAATGAAGAGAGGCAGCGATATGATTATTTACGTGTTCACTGGTAACAGGAGCAAGTGGGAAAATCGGGCCCTGACCTCACAATCAGAACCCCCAGTCCAAAAGAAATGATATCTGCATTGCTGCTATTAGCCAGGGATGGTCCTGTTTATACTTCTGTGCACGGACACACACACTCACACACAGGCACAGTGGCTGCAGCTTCATTCTGTGGAGCTGTGTGACACTTAACTGCCAGTGACTTTCCCTCTGATTCGCAGGTGCAATTTTGACAGAAGGAAAGAAGCAACAAATCCCCTGTTAACCTCACACACGCACGCACACACACTCTCATACACACAGACACTCAAATGCGCACACACAAACACATACTCACGCACACACAAACATTCAAACTCACACACACATGCACTCAAACACACACACACTCGCACTCATACACACAAACACTCAAACGCACTCTCACACACTCAAACTCACACTCAGACACATACACATACACACAAATACACACACTTAAACTCACACTCTCACACATACACAAACATTCAAACACACACTTCCTCACACACACACTCGAATGCACACTCACATAAACACTCAAATGTACACACACATATGCACAAACACACACACACTCACACATACACACACACATATATACACACTCACACACACACACACCCTTGAGCACTGACAGAAACACAGAAACAAAGAAACTAGAAGCAGGAATCGGCCATTCAGCCCTTCGAGCCTGCTCCGCCATTCATTTTGATCATGGCTGGTCATCAAATTCAATTTCCTGATTTCCCCCCTTCCTCCCATATCCCTCGATCCCTTTAGCCCCAAGAGCTATGTCTAATTTCTTCTTGAAATCAGACAACGTTTTGGCCTCAATTACATTCTGTGGCAGTCAATTTCACATTCACTACTCTCTGGGTGAAGACATTTCTCCTCACCTCAGTCCTCAAAGGTTTACCCCTTATCCTCAAACTATGACCCCTAATTCTGGACTCCCCCCACCATTGGGAACATTCTTTCTGTCAGGTAGATGCCAATGTTGGAGCTGTATTGGAATGGCTTGGCTAGGGGCACAGTTAGCTCTTAACAGGCTTTCAGCAATAGTACCAGGATGTTGTCAGAGCCCGAGGACTTTGCAAATTAACATACCTGCAGCTGTTCCATGATTTCATAGAATTCCATGAATTCATAGAAAACTGGCATGTGTGATGGAGGGAACCTCAGGAGGAGGCCGGGATGGATTTAGATGCGCCTGGAGCAGCTCCTGGCATATCTCCTGATCCTGAACTGCTTTTGAAAATGTTGAAAAATCACTTTGTGATCTCAACAATTCCCCTTGATTCTCAACCTATCTGTTCACAATTCAGTTCAAAGAACCCCTGCCCTTCTTCTGGAAGAGTTTTTGCTCCATAGCCCACTGGGTCTAAATTCCTGTCTAACTGCAGCATGTTGAGCAAGCTGCGATTCTGTACTCTTCACTGTTCTGGGTCTCCAGAGGACATAAAGCGATAAGTATATACTGGCGGTGTTCGATTTTACCACATTCGAGCTACGATGAACGGCACAAATTATATTTATAAATGGACACCCCATTTCAACTTAAGATGTTGGTTTTGACTTTATGACACGATGCCAGCATGTTCATACGCGCACATTAACATTCTGCGCCACCTGTCTGTGTGACTGGATGGGCCAACCTGTCTTTATTAGGTTGAAGATGAGAGTGTTATTCTGTTAATTTTTTTTGCCTCAAACGTTGCAATTTTAATGCATTGATACATTTATATTGTATTTAATATGTGTTCAGACCCACAAACGTTCAAGGTTAAACAGACAACTGACAGTGATTGATGGCTTCATTATATCCTCCACACTAACCGTGGAACTTGTATTAAGGCATGCAAGCATCAACGTCACCTCAGCAACTTGACACAGCAACAGTTGCGAGCCTTTAACACTCCTGGGTGCCCCATGAGTGATTGTCAGCGTTGGTTCAGGGACCAATCCCCCATTGTTCCTATAAGAAAATCAGTTCTGGCTGACGACATTTCAACTTATTGTGCAGTTTTCAGAAACCAATTGTGCCATAAGTCTGCGGACTGCTTGTACCATCATTAGGAAGGCTTACGTCAGCATTCAGAACAGAATTCTTGTACAGATCCATTGTCATTAGTTTATTTACTGGGTGAGATTAAAATGTTGTGGCCCAAGGGAATCTGCAACGCGATGTCTGATTTCCCAGATCACTTTATTTTATTTGTGCTGGTTTTATACTGGCCAGTGCAAACCTGCTGTGAAGAAAATTAAAGCTGGGTTTTGTCAAGAAGAAGCAAAAAGCCATTAGTCTATTTTTGTCTAGTCCTTTGCAGTTATTGCTCCATCTTTCATTAAATATCGGGCCTCTCACGTATGTTGCACACCATATTCAGTCCTCTCTTAAAGCATTTGATCCACTGAAAAGTGAACGCATTGTTTAATGAATTTGATTAAAACGCACTAACTGAATGGTGCAGCTATCACGTAACCCAATGTGTGAAGCTCCAGAGACTAGTATGTTTTGAATGTTGTAGCAAATGAAATCAGTGGAAAGTATTTGTCCTTGAGACATTCTTTGGTCTTGTTTATAGCGAGAAATAATCATTTTAAGTAAATGCCTGTGTGGGTGTTTTCAGAAGTACCTTTTTGCAGTGGCAGATCTTGGAGCACAAAACACAGCACATTTTGTCTGGAGCTCCTATGGGATTGAATATGGAAGAACATAAGAAACAGGAGCAACAGTCGGCCATTCAGCCCATCCAATCTGCTCTGCCATTAAATAGGATCATGGCTGAGCTTCTACACCAATTCCACTTTCCATCCTATCCCCATATTCCTTCATTCCCTTAATACCCAAAAATCTTTCAACTTCTGTCTTGAACATGTTAATTTACTGAGCATCCACAGCCCTTGAGGGTAGATGTTAAGTGTTGTAAACCAATGCATCGCTGTGTAGTGTGTCACATGATTACATGGTGACATCGTCAGAGGCCCTTGGTAGATTTTCCCTCTCTTTTCCCTCTCTTCTTGACTTATCTTGATAGGCACATGAACAAATGGGGGATAAAGGGATATAAGCGGATGGTTTAGATAGGTAAACATGATCGAGGGCCGAAGGGCCTGTTCCTGTGCTGTACTGTTCTTTGTTAGGGGAAATTCACAGTAACTTCATTACAGTGTTAATGTGAGCCTTACTTGTGACTAATAAATAAACTTAACTTAACTGACTGTAAGCAAGCAACACCCACCTAATAAAGCTCTAAGAACTGGTTATTAACCCAGTGTGTGGCAGCCTTTTATCTTTGCTGTTAAAGTGAGCTGACCACTTTAGTACATAACAGCAAAAGAGTGTTTTTCAGCAAGGTCATCCCCAAAGACCAGTTTTAGACAAAACTGGCACTGGGGTTTGATCGAGTGGATAGTCAGAGGCTTTTTCCCAGGGCTGAAATGGTTGCCACAAGAGGACACAGGTTTAAGGTGCTGGGGAGTAGGTACAGAGGAGATGTCATGGGTAATTTTTGCACTCAGAGGGTGGTGGGTGCGTGGAATGGGCTGCCAGCAACAGTGGTGGAGGTGGATTCGATAGGGTCTTTTAAGAGACTTTTAGATAAGTACATGGAACTTAGTAAGATAGAGGGTTATAGGTAAGCCTAGTAATCGCTAAGGTAGGGACATGTCCGGCACAATTTTGTGGGCTGAAGGGCCTGTATTGTGCTGTAGTTTTTCTGTTTCTATGAGGTGTGTTTTCCAGCACGAGGATAGTTTTCCAATAAAAATACTCAGTAGAAATTCAGGTCTGGACCTTGAGTCAAGGATTGATTTTCAGGAGACCAGTCCACCATTGATTGAAGTGCAGTAAATCTGGCCATTGGAAACTCTGGACTGTTCCCTCATTTCTTTTGAATCACCTGTGACCTCAGGAGCAGTCGGAAAGTCACTGGTGAGAAAAGAAAACAATTTTCAGCCAGAGTATCAATGGTAATACTTGGCGATTAAAACAATTTGTGGGCACAAAATCCCCTAAAACAAGCAAAGTGTGAAAATAAGGGAGTAAGCGATGTAAAAACAAGTTTACTTACTGAAGCTAGGGAATCTTTTCCAGCTGCGCACCTTCATACATGATGGGCTGTAGTGTCAGGTCCCCCAACTCAGTGAGAGAGGGAGAAACCTGCTTGTGAAATGCAACTTCTCAAAAAAGAAAATAAATAATGCAATTTTAACCAAGATTAAGCAGAATTAAAGCTGAAATCTCCTGGTTTTACTGCAGATTGGTATTTGCAAAAGAAAAAAAATCTTAAAATGACAGTCCAGTCAAGAAAATTCTTAAAGAAATAACAACAGAAATAATTCCAATTAAAATGGAAGAGAAAAGAAATTCAAGGGGAGGAAAAGTTAAAGAAAGTACTCCAACTTTAAGAGCAGGTGACAGCGATGATAGGAAAAGGTGGCGCTATGGAACCATTCATTGAGAACGTGGAGTCATGGGGTACCTACAAAGAGAGATTTCAATATTACCTTGCTGCAAACAGAATACTGCATTAAATTAAAGTAGCAACTTTCCTGAGTGTAATAGGATCGAAAATCTTCACTATTATTAAGTCTTGTTAACCCTGCCAAACCTGGTACAAAAATTTACGAGGAATTGACTTGAAGAACAGTTCTCACCCTTTAATCGTAGCGGAGAGATTCAGATTTCATCGATGGAGTCAAGAAGAGAGTGAAAATATTCTACAGTTTGTTGTCGTACAATGGAATCTAGCAAAGAGTTGTAAGTTTGGTGTGACCCTCAAAGACATTCTGCGAGACAGACTTGTTTGTGGATTTTGAAATGAAGGAATTAAAAGATGATAACTCACCGAAAGCTCTTCAACACTAAAACTTGCTGCTGAGGTTGCAGTGTCTAGTATCAAAATGTACAAGACACACACAAGCATGCTATAGGTGTACTCAGGTGGGGCATTCTCGACAGGAATGCTGGTGTCAAGAAAACAAATGTCATAATTGTGGCAAGAAAGGTCACATAACCAAGGCCTGTTGAACCAGACAGAATTCTCAAACCTCAAAGAGGGGCAAACACAAGAACGCACCCAAATCTACACAAAAAGTCTTTAGAATAACCAAAGACGATGAAGATTCTCAGGAAGACATGGTGTCTACGGAAATCAAAGAACTAAAACTCAGTGTATTATCAATGCAAGGCGATACACAAAGGTTTTGGGTCTATCCAAAACTGAATGGGAACAAAATTACAATGGAAGTAGATATGGGAGCCGCTGTGTCTCTTATTTCTGCAAATTAATATCAACAAAAGCTCAAAAGCATACCATTAAAGCCTTCTCATATAATTCTGAGGAATTACACGGAAGAGGTAGTGTCAGTGCAGGGTTATATAAAGGTGCAAGTTGAAACAAAGATTAATCTGAAAAATTGCCATTACACATTGTGAAAGGAAATTTCTCTGCACTTTTCGGAAGAGGGTGGTTAAACAAAATCAATCTAATTTGGCGTGCAATTAGGTTTTAGTTCTTTTAGTTTTTATTTATTAGTGTCACAAGTAGACTTATTATCACTGCAATGAAGTTACTGTGAAAATCCCCTAGTTGCCACACTCCGGCGCCTGTTCGGATACACTGAGGGAGAATTTAGCATGACCATTGCATCTAACCAGCACGTCATTCGGACTATGAGAGGAATCCAGAGCACCCAGAAGAAACTCATGCAGACATGGGGAGAATGTGCAGACTCCGCATAGACAGTGACCCAAGCCAGGAATCAAACTCGGGTCCCTGGCGTTGTGAGGCAGAAGTGCTGACTACTGTGCCACTGTACCGCCTAATTGGTTGTTGGAAAGAACACATTGCAGAGATTTTTAGAAAAATGCAAGGTATTTGAAAATACTTTCGGGGAAATGAATGGAGTCGAGGCATGACTGATGATAAAACCTGATAACACCATAAAATGCTTAAAGACAAGAACTGTGCCTTTCGCTATCAAGCCTAAAATTGAAGTGGAAATTGAAACATTAATCAAAGAAGGAATAATCGAGTCCGTAACCACGAGCAATTGGGCAACTCCAATTGTACCTGTCATTAAACTAGATGGTTCTATAAGAATTTACGGTGACTTCAAAACAACAATAAATCCAGTGCTATGTGTTGACCAGAAACCCTTATCATTAATTGAGGACCAATTCGTTGTAATATCTGGTGGTAAACAGTTCAATGAAATGGACTTGTCCCAAGCATACCTCCAAATGAAGGTGGAAACCGAGTCACAACCACTTCTTACGATTGTTACTCACAAAGGGTTGTTCTGGTATAAACACCTACTGTTCGGAATAACATTGGCACTGGCCTTATTCCAAAAATCAATGAATCAAATCCTAAGTGGCCTTAACAGTGTCCAGTATTACTTGTACAACATTTTAATCACAGGCCGAGATGTACAGGAACACTTGATTAGCACTGCTAACAGTGCCAGGGACCCGAGTTTGATCCCTGGCTTGGGTCACTGTCTGTGCGGAGTCTGCACACTCTCTCCGTGTCTGCGTGGGTTTCCTCTGGGTACTCCAGTCTCCTCCCACAGTCTGAAAGACGCGCTGGTTAGGGTGCATTGGCCGTGCTAAATTCTCCCTCAGTGTACCCGAACAGGCACCGGAGTGTGGCGACTAGGGATTTTTCACAGTAACTTCATTGCAGTGTTAATGTAAGCCTACTTATGATACTAATAAATAAACTTTACTTTATTTACAGAACTTAGAAGCAACACTGGGGTATCTAGAGAAGCATAATCTTCACGTGAAAAAAATGCAAATCTTTCAAGTCATCATAAGCTATCTAGACCATATAATTGATAAGGATGCACTCCACAAAGAACAGAAGAAGATGATTATCATTTTAGATGCGCCGAGACCACAGAATATACCACAGCTGAAATCTTTTTTGGACATCAATCATTGTGGAAAATTTAGTCCAAATCTCACTACCATATTAAACCCACTCCATGCATTATTACCTGCAAACCAACAATGGACTTGGACAAAAGACTGTGAAAAGGCTGATAATGAAGTCAAAAATATGCATGAAATCAGCAGTCTCAGTTCATTTCAAACGTAATTTAAAAATACAGCTCACATGTGACGCATCAGCCAATGAGGTAGATGCAGTTCTCTCTCATATAATGTCAAATAGAGATGAATGGCCAATAGCTTTCACTTGGAGAACGTTGACAAACACTAAACAAAATGATGCTCAATTGGAAAAGAAAGCCTGAGTATAGTTTTTGGAATCAAAAGGTTTCATCACTATCTGCATAGAAGACAATTTACCTTGTTAACAGACCACAGGCCTTTAACAACGATCTTTGGTCCATACAATGGAATACCGTCTCTATCTGAGTCATTCGCAAAGATGGGTGCTCGTCTAATCAGCATGTAATTACCATAAGACCATAAGACATAGGAGCGGAAGTAAGGCCATTCGGCCCATCGAGTCCACTCCACCATTCAATCATGGTTGATTTCAACTCCATTTACCCACTCTCTCCCCATAGCCCTTAATTCCTCGAGAATTACGAGATTAAATACAGAAGATCTGAGTGACATGCCAACGTTGACACTCTATCACATCTCCCAATTCAGGACAAAGCCAAATCACAGGCCGATGTGAGTATCTTGCACATTTCCCAGGTTGATAATGTACATATTACAACCTCTCAGGTGCAAAAAGGCATTCGGTCAGATCTGGTGATGGGGAAGGGCATGGACATGATCTTGAAAGGAATACCATTGGGGCGGCACAGTGACACAATAGCTAGCACTACTGCCTCACAGCGCCAGGGACCGAGGCTCAATTCCAGCCTCGGGTGACTGTCTGTGTGGAACTTGCACATTCTCCCCTCGTCTGCATGGGTTTCCTCCGGGTGTTCTGGTTTCCTCCCGCAGTCCAAAGACGTGCGGGTTAGGTTGATTGGCCATGCTAAATTGCCCGTTAGTGTCAGGGGGATTAGCAGGATAAATACATGGTGTTACAGGTCCCAAGTGGCCTCCTTCTGCACTGTAGGTGTTCTATAACAGAAGATGAATCTGGAATCCCGAACAGAGAATTTGAGTTAATGGTAGAAAACGGAGTACTATTATGGGGGAATTAGAGCAATCATATCTCCATGTTTCATGTTTGCAGACTCGTACACTGGATCAACTCCATGAAGGACACCCAGACGTTGTATGTATGAAAGAACTTGCAAAGAGCTATTTCTGGTGGCTGGGACTAGACTCACAGATTGTAGAAAGAGTAGGACAGTGTCGGCCTTCTTTTAGAATACAAAATACTCCACACCCCTTCAACCACTTCACCCGGGGGATTAGCCAAGACAACCTGGGAAAGAGTTCATATTGACTTTGTGGGACTAACTGAGGGATATATGGTTCTCATCCACATTCCAAATGGCCTGAAATCATGATGGTGAAGTCAATTACTACTGAAAAGAAAATCACGTGACTTGACAAAATATTTGCACAATTTGACAGTCTGGAGCAATTAGTCAGTGATAACGGGACTCAGTTCGCATCAAGGCAATTTGTGGACTACCTCAGTAACCATGGCAAACAACATGTCAGAACTGCGACTCATCATCCTTCCACCAATGGATTGGCGGAGAGGTTGGCACAGTCATTGAAGAATGTCATTAAAGCGTCAAAGAATGAAGAATCATGAGCCAAAAGATCAAACAACTTTCTCATATCCAATAGAAACACAGCCCATGCAACAACCCAAAACTCACCAGCAATATTGTTTTGACAGAGGAAGTTGAGAAACAAATTTGATTTGCTCTTACTGCCTGACACTTCTACCACAGCAGAACGACAACTACAAAACCAAGTTACTCGCCGTGAACAGACATTGAAGTTTTGATCAATGAGAAAGAGTTTTCATGAGAAACTATTCTTCCAAGTGAGAAGTGGGGTCCCTGCCACAATACTCGCCTATTTCCTATTCGGTGCAAGCCAATAACAAGAGAGTTTGGACGAGGCACACATCCTTGCTTCGAAAAGATCATTTGTAGAGTCGGTATCTGAAAGGTCAACATCTGACACTCAAGGTTTGGAAATCCGTGAACCTATGGTCACGATTGAATCGAATTCAGATTCTACACCTATTGAACCAACTGCATCTGTAGAAGCTGAATAAGAAGAACTTTATTAGATGATGTGTCTGAACCAAGTGGTGAACAGATTATCGAAAACAATGACTCCTGAATGACGGATTCTGCCTAAATATACCCAACGTGCACCTAATGACTCTTGTACTAATTATATACATATATATGTATGTATAAAACTGCATACAATGATACTTGGTAAAATTATTATTGTTCATAGTGAATAAGAGTTAAAGTTAATAGTTAATAGTTGTCATACGACTGGAGTTAAGGGGGAGGGATGTTATGTATTGTAAACCAATGCATCTCTGTGGTGTGTGTCAAATGATTACATGGTGACGTCATCAGAGGCACTTAGTAGATTTTCCCTCTGGTCCATTTTGGATTGCAAGCAAGCAACACCTATTGAATAAACCTCCACAAACTGGTGAATTAACCCATTCATTCTTTTATCCTTGCTCTTAAAGTGAGCTGATGACTTAGTATATAACAATAGAGAACTCCATAGATTCACAACCCTCTGAGTGAAGAAATTTCTGTTCATCTCAGTACTTACCCTGAGACGATGAGCTCAATTCTAGATTCTCCAGCCAGGGGAAATAGCCTTTCAGCATCTAACCTGGTAAAATCTCCAGGAATTGCATACATTTCTATGAGATCGCCCCGTGGGATAACTTGGTGGCACAGTGGTTAGCACTGCAGCCTCACAACGCCAGGGGCCTGGGTTCGATTTCCGGCTTGGGTAACTGTGTGAAGTCTGCACGTTCTCCCCGTGTCTGCTCTGGTTTCCTCCCACAGTCTGAAAGACATGCATGGCCATGCTAAATTCTCCCTCAGTGTACCAGAACAGGTACCAGAGTGTGGCGACTAGGGGATTTTCACAGTAACTTCATTGCAGTGCTAATGTAAGCCAACTTGTGACGCCAATAAATAAACTAAACTTAAACATTCTTCTGAAGGACTGAAAGTCTGATAAGGTAACCACACTCATTCTAGGAATCAATCTTGTGAACCTTTGTTGCAAGTAAGTATCTTCAGGGAACCAAAGCTATGCACAATGCACCAGGAGTGGTCTCATCAAAACCCTATATATAATAATTGTAGCAAAACTCCTTGCTTTATACTCCAGCTACCTTGCAATAAAGGCTAATATAATACTTGTTTCTCTAATTACGTACTAGACCTGCATGTTAACTATATTTGCTTAATGTACAAGGGACTGAATAGTCAAGGTTCACTAATCAAGGGACCGGAAGGTGAGAGGACTGGTAAAATGGCGGGGGACAAGGTGCGGAGCTGGAGCTTGGCATCTTCCCATCTCCATGCCATGTTGCCAGTAGTGGGAAAGTAGGCAACCTGCAACCCAACAAGCAGCCACTTGAGCCAATAAGTCCTGGCGGCCTCCAAACAGGTTTCATCTGAGGTGTGGGAACCCTCTTTGATGGGCGTTCCATGATCCTGACTTCACAGAAGCATAAATACCTATCTTAGAGGATATCAGGCTATTGGGACACCCTTGCACCAATGTTGCAGCCATAGCAATGGCACTGCTGAGTATGTAACCAGCCCTCTGATTGGACCAGCAGGTCATCTCTTAGGGGCAGGTTACCATCCTTAGTTGGAGGAGTTGAGCACTAATTTGTGTTACAATCTTGGTATAGACCAGTAACTTATTTTTAAAAATTAGACAAAATGCAAAATCCCAGTTATTTACTTAAAGAATAAAGCTACAAGATTCCACGGTTTAAAATAGAAGAATTTTACTATGCAAGAGTCAATGAAGTAAACACTAAATACTATCTATCCTACATTCTAACATCCAAAATCAGCATTGAATTAAATATGAATTAATAGGCAAATTGTCAAGCATAGACTATAAAATTGCACATTAAATGGCATACAATTAAGATTGATTGTATAACTGACTGAGCAGGCCACTCATATTTTAGTGATCACACTCAGTCCAGTGAACTCCTTCCCTAACAGCACTGTGGGTGTTCCTACATCATGTGAACTGCATAATTTCAAGAAGACAGCTCACCACCACCTTCTCAAGGGCAACTAGGGATGGGCAATAAATGCTGGTCTAACCAGCGACACTCACATCCCATGAATTAATTTTTTAAGTCACTAAGTCCCTCAAACCTTGTCTTTCTCACAAGCAATTTCATCTCCTATTCTTCTAGGAGCTAGTCAGATGCCCTGGCCAGAACAATGCACATCTAATCCAAGTTGCATGGGTATGCTCTTCACCACGAATAGCACACATCTGCAGAACATGCTCAACTAGGTCTGGATGAAGTAGATCCACCAATGGTATCTTCAAGGAACAGAGACAGCAGTAGCAACTCTATATTTCTGTCTGGGTCTGACCTCTTCTTTCTTCTTCAGCTTGCAGATACTGCCCCAGTGGAATCATCAACTGCTACTGCTCAGCGTGGCCTGATCCTTGTCTCTTCATATCTTTTAAACATAGTCAATTTGCCTGAAAGCTTTGGTTTCCGAACCTCAGTTTGTTTGTGTTTCCTCAGACACTGGGAGGATCGGTTTTCTTTCAATCCGAACCCGTTCTGTTTCCCGTTTCAGTTCAGCCTCTGTTATAGCCAGGGTCCACCTCAAAAAAAATACAAATTTAATTGGAAGACACAGATTCCCTCACACTTGGTACAGGCTTTAAACAGATCTTGGAGCCTATCCCTTGACAGGGAATATGCGGTCCCCTCCATCAGCACACGTGTGGAACCCATCATGATGTAGTATCAGCTCACCCAGGGTCACAGCTCATCAAAGAACTGGCTGTTGCAGAGGAAGCTCTGATTGCTCCCAGATCAGCTCTGGTTGCCACTGTTCAAAAGGGTGGCACAGCATGTAATCAATCGGTTCTCCTGTAGATCAGTCTTCTAAGTAATGGTAGGGGCAGCATTGAGCACAAAAGTGCTGTCCTTTCTCAGGAGGATTGTATTTCTATCTCCACTCCCTTACGCCCCACCAATTCCCTTGCTGCTGCCTGTCAGCCAAGCAGCCCAGACTCCTGCTTCCCTTTCCAAGAAACACGACTGTTAGGAGCCACTGGTAATGCTGTCCTTGCCCTCCCTTGATACAGTAATTGCAGCTGCATGAATAGACAGATTTCAGTCACAATTTCTTTATTGAAGTGAAGGTCTCTCAAGTATTGGTCTTCGCTGATGTTGAGATTGGAAAATTGCTCACTAAAGACCCAGGGTGAATGTGAGGGTCCGGCTAAGGGTCCCTCTTCCCCCCCTCCTCCTCCTTCTCTCTCTTCCAACAGCTTTACCTGCTTTAGAACATAAGAAATAGGAGCAGGAGTAGGCCATCTAGCCCCTCGAGCCTGCCCCGCCATTCAATAAGATCATGGCTGATCTGAAGTGGATCAGTTCCACTTACCTGCCTGATCCCCATAACCCCGAATTCCCTTACCGATCAGGAATCCATCTATCCGTGATTTAAACATATTCAACGAGGTAGCCTCCACCACTTCAGTGGGCAGAGAATTCCAGAGATTCCAGAGAGAAGAAGTTCCTCCTCAATTCTGTCCTAAACTGACCCCCCTTTATTTTGAGGCTGTGCCCTCTAGTTCTAGTTTCCTTTCTAAGTGGAAAGAATCTCTCCATCTCTACCCTATCCAGCCCCTTCATTATCTTATAGGTCTCTATAAGATCCCCCCTCAGCCTTCTAAATTCCAACGAATACAAACCCAATCTGCTCAGTCTCTCCTCATAATCAACACCCCTCATCTCTGGTATCAACCTGGTGAACCTTCTCTGCACTCCCTCCAAGGCCAATATATCCTTCCGCAAATAAGGGGACCAATACTGCACACAGTATTCTAGCTGCGGCCTCACCAATGCCCTGTACAGATGCAGCAAGACATCTCTGCTTTTATATTCTACCCCCCTTGCGATATAGGCCAACATCCCATTTGCCTTCCTGATCACCTGTTGCACCTGCAGACTGGGTTTTTGCGTCTCATGCACAAGGACCCCCAGGTCCCTCTGCACAGCAGCATGTTGTAATTTCTTTCCATTTAGATAATAATCCAATTTGCTATTATTTCTTCCAAAGTGAATAACCTCGCACTTGTTAACGTTATACACCATCTGCCAGATCCTCGCCCACTCACTCAGCCTGTCCAAATCTCTCTGCAGACCTTCTATGCCCTCCACACAATTCACTTTTCCACTTATCTTTGTGTCGTCTGCAAACTTTGTTACCCTACACTCAGTCCCCTCCTCCAGATTATCTATATAAATGGTAAATAGTTGAGGCCCCAGTACTGACCCCTGCGGCACACCACTAGTTACCATCTGCCAACCAGAAAAGCACCCATTTATTCCGACTCTCTGCTTCCTGTCGGATAGCCAATCCACGCTAACACCCTACCCCCAACTCCGTGTGACCCAATCTTCTTCAGCAACCTTTTGTGAGGCACCTTATCAAACGCCTTTTGGAAATCCAAAAACACCACATCCACCGGTTCCCCTCCGTCAACCGCACTCGTCACATCTTCGTAAAAATCCAACAAGTTCGTCAAGCACGACTTTCCCCTCATGAATCTATGCTGCGCCTGCTTAATCGAACCATTCTTATCCAGATGGCCTGCTATTTCTTCTTTAATGATGGATTCCAGCATTTTCCCAACTACAGACGTAAGTTAACCGGCCTGTAGTTACCCGCCTTTTGTCTATTTCCTTTTTTAAACAGCGGTGTAACATTAGCCGTTTTCCAATCTGCCGGCACTACCCCAGAATCCAACGAATTTTGATAAATAGCCACTAACGCATCCGCTATTACCTCTGACATTTCTTTGTGTGACCTCTTGTTATTCTCTCAGTCATGATCAATTCCAAAAAAAAAGGTCAACCAATTTATCCATGTCTGAAAGCAATTTGTTTCAACACAAGCTTTTAAATAAGCACAGAGTATTTAGCACCAGCTAGACCATTCTCTGTAAACTATTCAAACTTCAGGCGGATATGGGAAATATTTAAAAACACAAGCAATTCCACCAGCAACTGGACGAAATAGTCCAGCACCTAGCCTGTAAGGAGTTTATCACAATTTTAAATACAACAGCTTATACTTGTATAGCTCCTTTAACAAAATAAAATGTCCCAAGATACTTCATAGGAGCATTGTAAAACAAACCATGACACTGTATCATGTTAGGAGATATTGGGTCAGTTGACCAAAAACTAGTGAAAGAGAATCTTGGGTCGTAGAATCATAAAATCCCTACAGTGCAGAAGGAGGCCATTTGGCCCATCAAGACTGCACTGACCACAATCCCATCCAGGCCATATCCGCCTTAACTCCATGTATTTACTCTGCTAATCCCCCTGACCCTATGGGGCAATTTACCATGACTAATCAACCTAACCCACACATCTTTGAACTGTGGGAGGAAACCAGAGCACCCGAAGGAAACCCATGTAGACACAGGAAGACATGCAAACTCCACACAGACGGTGACCCAACGCCGGAATTGAACCCAGGTCCCTAGCGCTGTGAGGCAGCAGTGCTAACCACTGTGCCACCATGCCATCTTAAGGAGCATCATAGGAAAACAAGGTAAATGGGTGTAGAGAGGGAATTCCAGAGCTTGGGGCCCAGACAACGAAAGGCATAGCTGCCAACGATAGAGCAATTAAGACTGGAAATGCAGAACAGGCCAGAATTAGAGGAGTGCAGATATCTTGAAGGGTTATGAAGTTGAAGGAGGTTACAGAGAGATGGAGCAATGAGGTCATGGAGGGATTCAAAATAACAGATTAGAATTTTAAAAACAATACTCTGTTTGACCAATCGCCTATGTAGGTCAGTGATTACGGGGGATAATGGGCGAAAGGGAGATGCTTCAAGGCAAGACATTGGCAGCAGTGTTTTCAAAAACCTCAAGTTTATAGAGGATAGAATGTGGGAGACCAGCCAGGAGTGTGTTAGAATACTCAAGTCAAGAGTCAAGGCATAGCTGAGATTTTCAGCAGCAGGATTTGGTGGAAATAGGTGGTCTTAGCGTGAAATGAGGTAGAGGGTCTTTCATGCTGTTTAACATGGTGTTCAGTGATGCAATGTTAAGACAGAGTGAAAGCTGGAGCATTGAATTTAGAAAATGTCAGCGTGGCATGAAATCAGCATCATACATAGATTGATGTCACAACCTGCCAATGCTGCCAATGGCTGTTGGGTATGTGCATCAACATTTTTACCAAGATGACATCTGGCACAATTGCCATCAAAAATGTGGATGCGCATTTCAGACTCCATTTTGTGCCATTGGTAGGCGACATAACAACTAAAAAAAAAGCAGTAATAGATGTCTAATTTCTCATCACTGGATGAACAAAGAAAGGTTTTAAAAACAATCTGACACTGCCATCTACAGTTGAATTCCATAGGGCGGCACGGTGGCACAGCCGTGAGCACTGCTGCCTCACTCCACTCACCTGATGAAGGAGCAGCATCCGAAAGCTTGTGATACCAAATAAACCTGTTGGACTTTAACCTGGTGTTGTGAGACAAAGAAAAAAGAACAAAGAAAATTACAGCACAGGAACAGGCCCTTCGGCCCTCCAAGCCTGCACCAACTATGTTGTCCGACTTAACTAAAAACCCCCACCCTTCCGGGGACCATATCCCTCTATTCCCATCCCATTTATGTACTTGTCAAGATGCCCCTTAAAAGTCACTACCGTATCTGCTTCCGCTACCGTCCCCGGCAACGAGTTCCAGGCACCCACTACTCTCTGTGTAAAGAATCTGCCTCGTACGTCTCTTTTAAACCTTGCCCCTCACACTTTAAACCTGTGTCCCCTAGTAATTGACTCTTTCACCCTGGGAAAAATCTTCTGACTATGCCTCTCATAATCTTGTAGACTTTTATCAGGTCTCCTCTCAACCTCCATCGCTCCAGTGAGAACAAACCAAGTTTCTCAGACCTCTCCTCATAGCTAATGCCCTCCATACCAGACAACATCCTGGTAAATCTTTTCTGTACCCTCTCCAAAGCCTCCACATCCTTCTGATAGTGTGGCGACCAGAATTGAACACCATATTCCAAGTGCGGCCCAACTAAGGTTCTATAAAACTGCAACATGACTTGCCAATTTTTAAACTCCATGCCCCAGCCGATGAAGGTAAGCATGCCGTATACCTTCTTGACTACCTTCTCCACCTGCATTGCCACTTTCAGTGACCTGTGTACCTGTACACCCAGATCCCTTTGCCTATCAATGCTCTTAAGGGTTCTGCCATTTGCTGTATATTTTCTATCTGTATTAAACCTTCCAAAATGCATTACCTCACATTTGTCCGGATTAAACTCCATCTGCCATCTCTCCGCCCAAGCCTCCAACTGATCTATATCCTGCTGTATCCTCTGATGGTCCTCATCGCTATCCGCAAATCCACCAACCTTTGTGTCATCCGCAAATTTACTAATCAATTCAGTTACATTTTCCTCCAAATCATTTATATATATTACAAACAGCAAAGGTCCCAGCACTGATCCCTGAGGAAAGCCACTTGTCACAGCCCTCCATTCCGAAACACACCCTTCCACTGCTACCCTCTGTCTTCTTTGACCGAGCCAGTTTTGTATCCACCTTGCTAGCTCGCATCTGATCCCATGCAACTTCACCTTCTGCACCAGTCTGCCATGAGGGACCTTGTCAAAGGCCTTACTGAAGTCCATGTAGATAACATCCACTGCCCTACCCTCATCAATCATCTTCGTCGCTTCCTCGAAAAACTCGATCAAGTTCGTGAGACACGACCTCCCCTTCACAAAACCATGTTGCCTCTCACTAATACGTCCACTTATTTCCAAGTGGGAATAAATCCTGTCTCGAAGAATCTTCCCCAATAATTTCCCTACCACTGATGTAAGGCTCACCGGTCTGTAATTACCTGGATTATTCTTGTTACCCTTCTTAAACAAAGGAACAACATTGGCTATTCTCCAATCCTCTGGGACCTCCCCTGTAGCCAGTGAGGATACAAAGATTTCTCTCAAGGCCCCAGAAATTTCCTCCCTTGCCTCTCTCAGTATTCTGGGGTTTATCCCATCAGGCCCTGGGGACTTGTCTACTTTAGCTCAATGCATTGGCCTATTTCTCCCTCAGTGTACCTGGACAGGCGCCGGAGTGTGGCGACGTGGGGATTTTCACAGTAACTTCATTTCAGTGTTAATGTAAGCCTACTTGTGGCACTAATAAATAAATAAACTGTTGTTTATTTGACACTCTAGTTTTGTGACTTTTGATCATACATCCATTGAAAAGCACTTTTGGGTGGGGAATGTTAGATCCAAGGATTGTCTTTTAAAGGAATATCTAACCTCACAAGTTATTTTTTATGAAAGATACTTTGAGATGAAAGGCAGATAAAAAAACTCATTTTCATCAACACCAATGAATAATAAATAATTAATCCCAGAAATGGATAAACCCAATGGGTCTGATTTTACCATTTTGATTCTAAGTGCTGAATCTGGGCACAATTCAGATCCGACTTGGAAATCTGCTTTCAGGCGCCCCCGATACGCACTCAGCCTGAAAAAAAAATTGCGAGTCCGAAACAATTGGAGCTTTGAACTGCGCATGTGCAGTTAGAAAAAAATTTGAAAATCGCGCTGCTGTCACATCGCTCCCAGGCTACAAAAAGTGGATAAAACGATCCAGGAGCGGAAAGCGGGAGTGATGGTCCCCACAGACATCACCCCCACCCCTACAACATAACTGTCCCCCTTATCCACCCACCCCCCGCTACCCAGACCGATCGCAACCCTCTGACCCCCTTCCCCCCCCCCCACCGATCGCCCGCAGAGTGGCAGCGCCCCCCCTGGCCCTGCCCCGCCCCCCCACCACCAAAGAAAGTTCGGGCCTCCCCCCCCCTCCCCCACCAGACAACAATCTGTCCTTCTCCCACCCCCCCCTCACAAGAGAATAATCTGACCTGACTCACCCCCACCCCCACCACCAGACAACAATCGGGCCTCCCTCCTCCCTCCCCCCCCCCCCACCCCACCAGAGAGCGATCTGTCCTCCCTCACCCCCATCCACCAGAGATACATCTGACCCGCCTTCCCCCCTCCTCACCAGAAAATGATCGGGCCTCCCTTCTCCCGCTCCCCCCTCAACCCCCCACCAGAGAATGATCTGGCCCACCTCCCTCCCCCCCCCACACCCCCCACCCCCGATCTGAGTTAGAGAGCCGTTGGGAGCGCTGAACGTACCTCTTCAGTAGCTGGAGCGCCTGAAACAGACTTTTTGCTGAGCATGTCTATTTTGCGCTGAATCTGGACACGCGAACATGATGGCAAAGGGGGAAATGCTGATAAAGTTGGGCGGGCGGTTCATTAATTCAATTTAAACGGATGCAAATCCATTTAAATTGCCGTTGCGCCCGTTTTGGGCGCGAATCGGATTGTGGCCATTTTCGGGCCTCGGTAAAGTGGGCATCTGCGCAGACGCGGGCACGGATCGCGCTAATGGCCTCGCGCCCAACTTTACCACCTTTTCGCGCCCACACAATGATAAAATCGGGCCCAACGTGTCAGGAACTCTCCAGTTCTGAGTACTCAACAAAGAAAATTGGGCAAGTTTCCAATTCTGACTGTCAATGTTGTTCCTTGTGAAATAATTCCGTTTTTAACTATTTGTATCTATCCTGTATCGTGCCAGACATTTTCATGGGCCACCTTCACAAAGATTTGAATGGATACATGCAATAGGTACACAAACCCAATTCAACTATAAGAGGGGTTCTAATGTTTGGATGAAAGGTCACAGACCTGAACTATTCACTCTGTTTTTCTCTCTCTACAGATGCTGTGAGACCTGTGGAGTTTTCCAGTATTTTCTGTTTTTATTTCAGATTTCCCGCATGAGCAGTGTTTTATTTTTATCCAATTAAACCACACTCAAAGTTTCAGTGTTATAAAGCCTGAAACATTATAAAACCTTTTCAGACTCATAGGGACTCGAAATGTTAACTCTGTTTTTCTTTCCGCAGATGTTGCGAGACGTGCTGAGTTTTTCCAGCATTTTTGGTTTCTATTTCTTTATAGCAGCAGTTGCTCTCCCTCCCTCTCTCCTGCTCTCCCTCTCTCCTGCTCTCCCTCTCTCTTGCTCTCCCTCCCTCTCTCCTGCTTCCCCTCTCTCTTGCTCTCCCTCTCTCTTTTGTTCCCTCGCTGCTCCTCTCTCTTTCTTTCCTAGTCTCAGTGTGAAAACTGTCACTTGCCTTTCACTAGGTTTCGGCTTGGGTTTCTTTCTTCATGACAATCGGATCACTTGGGCCTGTCCCTGGTCTTGTTAGTGTGATCACCACCCTCCAGAATGTCCAAAGCATTCTGTTTATTTAAGTTAAAGGAGACATTTTAAATATAATTATCAAAAAAGTCATGGATTCATAACAACAGTCTAAGAAAACTTCATGATGCCCATATACGCAATATTTTGTTTGAATCAGAGCTGCAATATTGTTCTGGTTTTGAGTTGAATTTATTCAGAAGCTGACAATGCAAATTCTGGAAGTCGTTGTCCTTAACATGTAATAACATACGAACATGAAGATTAATAATAATGATCCTGCTACCACAGTGACAGTTAATTATCAGAAAATTCTATGCATTGTAAATACAATAATACATTAACATATTATATTATCCTCCTGTCTATAACAGCCACATAAAATGCTAATGTTGTGGCTTGGAGGAAGTCTACAGAAGCTTTGAAATGAAAGCTGTGTCCAGCAATGAGTTTCATTAAATTGCTGCTCTTCAGTCCTGCAATTCTATTAAAACTTTTACACTTGGAATTGCAGTCAGCAACTAGGGATGGGAAATAAATGACGGCCAACCAGCGACGCCCATGTCCCACAAATGAATTTTAAAAATGACAGATGGTGACATTTGAATTCAATAAAAATCTGGAATTAAAATTCTATTAACAACCATAAACCATTGTCGATTGTTGTAAAAACATAACTGATTTACTGACATCCACGCGAGAAGAAAATTTGCGTCCTTACCTCACTGTCCACAAATGACCTTTGAAATGGCCGAGCAAGCCATTCAGTTCAAGGGCAATTGGGGATGGGCAATGAATGCTGGCCCAGCCAGTGCGGCCCACGTCCCATGAATAAATGTTTTTAAAATTAAAGTTGGGGGAAGGGTTGGATATACAGCAGAGTGTTGCATCAGCACAGTTCCTTGGTGCGTTTTGGGGTGCGGTAGAAGCTAATCGCCTGCCCATTGCCACAAGGTGGGCAGCCAATTATCATATTTAAAGAGAATCAATGTTTCAGGACGATGAGCTTTCATCAGAGCTGAAGAAAATAGAAATGTCATGGTTTTGTAACACTTGCTGTCTGACCTGCTGAGTATTTCCAACATTTTATGTTTTTATATCAGATTTCCAGCATTTGCAGTATTTTGTTTTTGTAACTCACTTAAAAGCCCAATTGGAGATCACTTTCCAGCCTTGCCAACATTTTGTCAGTGGCAGAGTGAGCCCTCCTACTGTATGTGGAGGCCTCCAGCTCTGTGGAGATGACCCCACTGTGGGTGGCCTGGCCTGGGGAGGCAGTTGAGATATTGGGGGGGTGGGGCGGGGCATCAGAGCAAGGCTGAAAATAGAGACATCAGGGCTCACAGTACAGAATAAGGACCAAAGCTTGAAATAGGGACATCAGGGCTCACAATACAGAATAAGGCTCCACATCACCAATCCTTCTGTCTAAGGGGTTTCGCTCTCCCCTGAGGGTCCTACCAACTTGGCACCTTGGGGATTTTCATTTATATTAATCTTTCTTAGAGAGTCCCCATCTTGAGGCATCCTTGCGGTGATGACCTGCCTCAGCAGCGCCCGCCTCTCCCAGTGGGCTGCCCTGTGATTGGGCCAGTCACCCTGGTCTTATTTCAGCAAGTGTGAGCTCAGGACTCCCATTTGGTCATCAGGGTCCCATAGCCCGCATGAAAATTCTACCCAGGCTCTCAGCTGGATCTGTTTTTATACAATGAGGTAGTATTGATGGGGTTGGAATAAAGTATTCCAGATCTTGATGACAAAATTTTATCTGAAGTGTTTATCTTAGCTTTTCGTACAAAATGCTCCGTAGCCATGAAGCCAATGTCCATTATTTATTCACAAATTTTGGAGCACGCTACATTCTAATATTACCTTGGAATAACGCCACCGCCATTTAGTATTCATGATAACTTTGTGAGTCCATAAAATACCTCATAATGAGAAATCTAATTTCCAACTTGTCCAGTTGTCTTTAATTACGAGCAAATTATTTAAATACTGCACTGCATTGCCACCACGTTCCATTCTGAGTGGCACAGCTCTTCTTCACTTGGCGTGCAGACAACAGAAACACCCTCTTTTCTCTTCAGCCTGATGTCAAAAAAGCAGAGATCCTGACCGAACTTGGGTTTCCACCATGGTTTTGAATGTGCCTGGCTTTTCGGCTCCAGAGTAATGTGTTCAGGAAATAGCCTTTTTAAAGTTGGAGTGGCTCACCTCTAGGGCTTCAAGGACACCTTGTTCTGCTAGATCTGTCAGGAGATAGGGTGAATAAACTAATAAGTCGGCTTGCCATGAGCACATGTGGAGGTGACCAAAGTCCGGTCTGGAACTCTGCAAATCATATTTTAAATAAAGGTGAAACACTTGCAAATCTCTTGGGATCACACCCTTATGTAAGGAGAATTGGAAACGCCATCCTCAAATGAATCCTATCCATTCATAGTGACGTATTGGGTGGGATCTTCCAGCCGTATTCGCCCCATGACTGGAAAATCCTGCCCAAGGTCAACGGACCTTTGCATTGTCCGCCGAATTTTCTGTCCTGCCCACTACAATTCCCATGGCGAGTGAGATGGGAAAATTCCACTCATTATTTTTAATAAGTACAGCCAGCCTCAAATATTTCCTCATTATCTATTTTGAGTCCTTCCAGTACTTTCTCTTTCACTATGACTTTGGCAGTATCTTCTTCCTTGGAAAAAGACAGATGCAAAATATTGATTTAGTAGCTCACGCACACCTTCGCTTCCACACATAGGACTCTTTTTGGCATCCTAATCAGTTCCACCTTCCTCTTCCTTACCTTCTGTTATTTGTAGGCCTACAAAAGGCCTTTGGATTCCTTTTTATGTTAGCTGCCAGTCTCTTCTCATATTTGTTCTTTGTCTCCCTTGTTTCCCTTTTCTCACTTGTGTTATAATTCAGGTCAGAAACTCCAAAGTCTTTTATGAAACCAACCTGGATCATAAGTTTTGCTATTTGAATTTGGGCAAGATAATCATGATATGTTTAATTTCAGGTATGATTCAAATGACCCACCAGGGAGGTTTTAACAAACAAAGTTTATTTAAGAATATAGTTAACATGTATGGAAAGAAATTTAGCAATAACTTTAATCAATTACAAACAAAAACAAAACAACCAAGATAATGTTTTTACCCTTAACAAATATATCTAAAATGTTCCAATCTAACAAAAACTTCCCATAGACAAAAACCCTTTTCACAAGTTTAATACAGCAAAGACTAATCTTCATGTGATACTGGAACTGAGTCCTTTGCTCAAACGCTGCAGTTGACTTGAGGCACACTTAGATAGGCTTGGAGTCAGAACAGCTTCCCAGAGCACCAGGGATTCTAAGCAAGCCACCAATAGCCGATTCCCCCCTTCAGAAAGGCAAGACCTTGCTTTCAGATAACCAGCAGAATTTCCAAAATCAGGGAGAGAGAGAGACTTCTTTTCAGCTTGATGCCCCTTCTAAAACTAAAACCCAAACCTGCAGCTCCAAACTCCTATCACCTGACCTGCCAATCAGTTTTTCTCCTAACAATGCAGAGTCATAAATAGCCCAGTAAAAATAAACAAACTCCCATTTAAGCAGCAATAAAGAGGCTCTTGTAGACAGCCTGGCAACAATGAGAAAAATAAACTGAAAAAGTTTGCTTACAACTGCAGAGTACATGATTTTTAAAAAACACTTCTTAAAGGTACACTAATGTCACACTTGCAATATCATCCTAACATATTTGTCATACTCCTTCATCATAAGATTTTTTTCAACAAGGTGCGCAGAAAAATTAAAATAAGGTTTCCAATTAATCAGCCAGGAAATGAGGCAAGCCCACCTGAACCAGACACACACCACTACAGGGTATGTGGGAACCTGTATCACATGGCATATTCCTGGCCCTGGGTTGTAACTACTTCTATCTTCTGGTGAGTTTTAAAGGAAGTGGACCTCTTCTCTAAGAGTTTAATAGTTTCACTCTTCACATCCTACAACAATTAGAATATAGATGGAACAGATTTATATCTAATTCCTCTAACAGCCAGTACCACACAGCTTCACCATTGATTAAATAGTCATTTGCATTTTGATATTAAGTTCTAGGCAGGTATTCAAATTATTTCATCCAAAAGCCAAGTATAATGGGAAATGGTACAATGAGGATTCTTTTCATTTTTCATTAGAATGTTAGAGAAGAGTCTTGAGAGGACAGAGGTGGATAAACCAGGAGTATTCTTCCCTACAATGCTTCACAGGCACATTGATGTCTTTCTGATATTGTGACATATTGCAGTATAAATCTTGGTATTGTGTTAAGAACAACGAAAAGTACAGCACAGCAACAGGCCCTTCGGCCCTCCAAGCCTGCGCCGATCATGATGCCTGCCTAAACTAAAACCGTATGCGCTTATGGAGTCCATATCCTTCCATTCCCATCCTATTCATGTAGTCATCTAGTTGCCCCTTAAATGCCACTATCATACCTGATCCCACCACCTCCCAGGTAGTGCATTCCAGTCATTCACCACCCTCTGTGTAAGAAACTTGCCTTACACATTTCCTCTAAACTTTTCCCCACGCACCTTAAAGCTCTGTCCCCTAGTACTTGACTTTTCTACCCTAGGAAAGAGCATCTGACTATCCACTCTGTCCATGTCACTCAATCTTGTAAACCTCTATCAGGTCACCCCTCAACCTCGGTCGTTCCAATGAGAACAAACCGAGTTTATCCAACCTCTCCTCATAGCTAATACCCTCCAGACTGGGCAACATCCTGGTAAATCTCTTCTGTACCCTCTCCAAAGCATCCACATCCTTCTGGTAGTGTGGCGACCAGAGTTGTACACAATATTTTAAATGAGGCCTAACTAAGGTTCTGTACAGCTGCAGCATGACCTGTGAATTTTTATACTCAATGCCTGACTGATGAAGGCAAGCATGCAGCATGCCTTCTTGACTCCCTTATCAACCTGCGTTTCCACTTTCAGTGATCGGTGGACATATATACCTAGATCTCTCTGCTTGTCAATACTCTTAAGGGTGCTACCATTTATTGTATAATTCCCATGTTCATTGGACTTTCCAAAATTCATTATCTCACACTTGGCTGGATTAAACTCCAACTGCCATTTCTCCGCCCAAGTCTCCAAAAGTCTATATCTTGTTGTACCTTCTGACAATCCTCTTCACTATCCGCAACTCCACCAATTTTTGTGTCATCTGCGAATTTACTAATCAGACCAGCTACATTTTCCTCCAAATCATTTATATATACTACAACAAATTTGTGCTTTTGGCAAAAGAATCATAAAAAAATTCAGCTTACTTTCCCCAATTCCCCTCACTTTTCTTTCTGCAGTTAAAAGGCTGAATCATGATTGGTTAGGATTCACAAAAACTGCAATTTTACATACATGAGGTTCAGATCAGCATAGATTGCAATAAAGCTCACAATCTTGCCCAGGGAGTTCATAAGGACAGCTGGTTAATGGAAATGTCATACATGGGGGAGTTGAGAAAAATAGCATAAATGCATTCAATGGGCAAAACTAGAGTGGTACATGAGGGAGAAAGTAATAGGAGGATATCCTATTAGGATTAAATGGAATAGGATGGGCGTGGAATATTGTGTGCAGTTCTGGTCACCTCACTATAAGAAGGATGTGGAAGCGCTGGAAAGAGTGCAGAGGAGATTTACCAGGATGCTGCCTGGTTTGGAGGGTAGGTCATATGAGGAAAGGTTGAGGGAGCTAGGGCTGTTCTCTCTGGAGCGGAGGAGGCTGAGGGGAGACTTAATAGAGGTGTATAAAATGATGAAGGGGATAGATAGAGTGAACGTTCAAAGACTATTTCCTCGGGTGGATGGAGCTATTACAAGGGGGCATAACTATAGGGTTCGTGGTGGGAGATACAGGACGGATATCAGAGGTAGGTTCTTTACGCAGAGAGTGGTTGGGGTGTGGAATGGACTGCCTGCAGTGATAGTGGAGTCAGACACTTTAGAAACATTTAAGCGGTTATTGGATAGGCACATGGAGCACACCAGGATGATAGGGAGTGGGATAGCTTGATCTTGGTTTCAGATAAAGCTTGGCACAACATCGTGGGCCGAAGGGCCTGTTCTGTGCTGTACTGTTCTGTGTTCTGTGTTCTGTGGGCTCTTGTGAAGCAGAAACACAAGCTCACTTGTGCCAAATGGCATTTTGGTTATGTTAATTCTAGGGAAGACGATACAATAGATTTCTCTTCCAACGTTGGACTGAAGCACATTACTGCCGCAGAAAAATTTTAGCGTGATATCTTTAACCTGGAAGTACTTGATGCTGACACTAAGGACGGAATTTTACCGGCATGCCCACCCGAGGCTCGTAAAATCGCACCCAAGGCCAATGGAGAATGCTGTTCTGCAAGCCTCACCTGAGGGTGTGGCAGTAAAATCAGGGCCTAAGTGCTGATTCCGTAAGAGTTCAAGAGCATAATTTTACATTCCCTGTCAATGGGTTTGCAAGCTGGGCTTGGCCGTAAACGTTTCTCAGGTGACCTTCCCACTAGGTTCCCACCCACCGAACCTCTCTGCAATTTTATACTGGGACAAGCGAAGCCTAGGCCTAGTAATCCACCCTTGCTCCAATTGAGCCCCTTAATTGACCAATCATCAATCACTAAAGAGCTATTTCCTGCTCAGCTTCAACTTTCAGGCTGATAGGAAGAGCTCAGGGGCAAGAAGGAATCCCAAAATATAACGCTGTTCAGGTCTCAGGCAATGGGGGGGAAGGCAGAGGGGGGTTGGGGGGAGGTGAGACAGGGGGCCTCCACCAACAGTCTCTTTTTAACATTGGGCAACTTCTCCTAACGCCCAAAAAGGACCGGCCCATGCAGTTCCTCCCTCCCCACTGACATCTTCTCAGCACCCCTGCAATCTTCTACCCAGTCTCAATCCACCAGGCCGCACCTCTGTAATGACCTCAATGAGGCCATTATGGGCCCCTTGAAGTATGTGCTCCCTGATTGAGGTAATGATTGCCTGCTCAATCAGGGAGTCACACCTGTGTAGATAATGAGGAGTGTCAGGGCTACTAGCTCTCCAGATTCTGACTTTATACCTAAAGCACTCTTAGGAGTGGAGATAAATTAGTAAAAATAGGGAATCTGGTGAAGGGACACAGGCTGCTGAGGAGTTATTTCAACCTCCCTACCGCACCCTGAGACCCCAAAAACGTGCCTGGTCCTGGACTTGGACTCTGGCATCTGCTTGTAGTTGGTTAAGTGGCTTCTTTCTGTGCTGGAAACTTTCTCATTGAAAATTCTCAAGACCTTCGATGCAAGCCCTATGCCTAATAGGCTGGAGCGAGGTGACTCCTTGCAAGCTGTGCCCAGCATACCTTCTAATTCTATCTTTTGCTCTTGTTCCATGCTTCTAAAACTTAATTCTGTAACAATACATTCAGCAGTCTCTCGTTTCCTTCTCTATGAACGGTATGCTTTGTCTGTATAATGTGTAAGAAACAATACCTTTCACTGTGTAGTAAAACAAGTGACAATAATAAATCAAATCAAATCAAAACGCTTAAACTATTAAACCAAGGCTCCCCTATTCCAACAAATTTTATTGAGAATTTTGGGGTATATGCAATCAGGGCAGCAGCTTGGTGGACCCTTAATGCTTTGCATTTCCTCATAGCAGCTGTGTGGTAAATTGTCCATCAATTACAGATTGGAGAACAGAAGTCACTGAAGGCTAGGTTTTTTAGGGAACATTAAAACTGACAAAGCCCCAGGGCCTGATGGCATCTATCCTCGACTGCTCAGGGAGACGAGAGGTGAAATTGCTGGGCCTCTGACGGAAATCTTTGTCGCTTCTTTGGACACGGGTGAGGTCCCTGAGGATTGGAGGATAGCAAATGTGGTCCCGTTGTTTAAGAAGGGTAGCAGGGATAACCCAGGAAATTATAGGTCGGTGAGCTTGACGTCCGTGATAGGGAAGTTGTTGGAGAGGATTCTTAGAGACAGGATGTATGCGCATTTAGAACGGAACAATCTCATTAGTGACAGACAGCATGGTTTTGTAAGAGGGAGGTCATGCCTTACAAATTTGGTGGAGTTTTTTGAGGAAGTGACAAAAACGGTTGATGAAGGAAGGGCCGTGGATGTCGTCTATATGGATTTCAGTAAGGCATTTGACAAAGTCCCACATGGCAGGTTGGTTAAGAAGGTTAAGGCTCATGGGATACAAGGAGAAGTGGCTCGATGGGTGGAGAACTGGCTTGGCCATAGGAGACAGAGGGTAGTGGTCGAAGGGTCTTTTTCCGGCTGGAGGTCTGTGACCAGTGGTGTTCCGCAGGGCTCTGTACTAGGACCTCTGCTATTTGTGATATATATAAATGATTTGGAAGAAGGTGTAACTGGTGTAATCAGCAAGTTTGCGGATGACACAAAGATGGCTGGAATTGCGGATAGCGAAGAGCATTGTCAGGCAATACAGCAGGATATAGATAGGCTGGAAAATTGGGCGGAGAGGTGGCAGATGGAATTTAATCCGGATAAATGCGAACTGATGCATTTTGGAAGGAATAATGTAGGGAGGAGTTATACAATAAATGGCAGAGTCATCAGGAGTATAGAAACACAGAGGGACCTAGGTGTGCAAGTCCACAAATCCTTGAAGGTGGCAACACAGGTGGAGAAGGTGGTGAAGAAGGCATATGGTATGCTTGCCTTTATAGGACGGGGTATAGAGTATAAAAGCTGGAGTCTGATGATGCAGCTGTATAGAACGCTGGTTAGGCCACATTTGGAGTACTGCGTCCAGTTCTGGTCGCCGCACTACCAGAAGGACGTGGAGGCATTGGAGAGAGTGCAGAGAAGGTTTACCAGGATGTTGCCTGGTATGGAGGGTCTTAGCTATGAGGAGAGATTGGGTAGACTGGGGTTGTTCTCCTTGGAAAGACGGAGAATGAGGGGAGATCTAATAGAGGTATACAAGATTATGAAGGGTATAGATAGGGTGAACAGTGGGAAGCTTTTTCCCAGGTCGGAGGTGACGATCACGAGGGGTCACGGGCTCAAGCTGAGAGGGGCGAAGTATAACTCAGACATCAGAGGGACGTTTTTTACACAGAGGGTGGTGGGGGCCTGGAATGCGCTGCCAAGTAGGGTGGTGGAGGCAGGCACGCTGACGTCGTTTAAGACTTACCTGGATAGTCACATGAGCAGCCTGGGAATGGAGGGATACAAACGATTGGTCTAGTTGGACCAAGGAGCGGCACAGGCTTGGAGGGCCGAAGGGCCTGTTTCCTGTGCTGTACTGTTCTTTGTTCTTTGTTTTGTCCAGTCTTCTGATGTGAAGAATTAATTTGACACGTCTGCCTTCTCCTAATTTCCCAAGATGTTTCGAACTAACCTATCTCGAAGGATTTATTAGATCTGTAGTATTCTGCCAGTTTTTTTTAAAACAGCCTTCTTGCTGTTATTAACAATCTGGCAACTTTTTAAACATTTTTTTTCCTCTTATGTATTTCCCAAAAACATAAAATTCGATTTCAGGAGAAAAATTTTTTAAATAAATTATATCAAGTTTAAGAGTGCAATAGTACGCCTGAGCCAGATCTATGTCAGTTTTTGGCACTAACCCTAAATGTCATTTGAAATTTATAAGTAAAATACATTTCCATGTGGCGTATTGGTTAATATTTCATAGTTTTAAAGCTGTCCAAATTGTTTTTCTTTTTACTTTTACTGATGAAGCATACCCGTGAGATTGCTGTCTGATTTCCTCAGTGTAACAAGGTTGGCAATGCAAATGCTGCTTTTGATTGAAGCCATCAGCTGTCATTTTCTGGGTACTGGGAACACAGATTTCACTTAAAACACAAATCAAACAGTATATGTGACTGCATTAGACTGTGGGGGCAAGCTTACCAGCTCGTCGCACTGCTCGATCAGCGTGCTGAGCCATTAAGATCGCTTCACGCCTAGTTTCTCACCTCTCGCAATACCTCCGGCGCTGTGAAGTCATATGGTGAAGAATCACGTCTGGTTCCCAACAATGGGGACCAGACGTGATGTCCTCACCAGTGGGATCGGAGGCCATTGAAGCCTCAGGATGGTCAGGGGTGGGGGGGACAATGCCCCTTGGGTAGTGCCAGCCTGCGCTGCCAGCCTGGGATCCTGGTGGTGCCAGTCTGGCACCTTGGCACTGCCAATCTGGCACTGCCCACTGGGCACTCTGGCACTGCCCATTGGGCACCAGGCAGTGCCAAGGGACAGGGTGTGAGGCCTGAAATAGGCAGGGCCTAAGGGGAGGCAGAGAGCTATGCACTCTGCAATTGGGGATCGGTCAGGGTGGCAATAGTCCAGGGGGCGTATTGGGGTGGCAATTAGCCGAGGTGGCCAGCAGTTGGGGGGTGGGGGTGGGGGGCAATATCCAAGGGGCAGGGGGAGTGACAAATCTCTCAGTGTGATCAAAGGCACATTCAGAATGGTGCCCTCTAACATTCATCAGCCAACTTCCTGGTATGAATAGACTCCTTCCACTCCCCCTACTGGCATGAATCACACTTTGCCTTCTTTTTTCTCTATGTGGCACAAGATTGCGTCTAAGAGCGCGCCTAAAAAATGGGCACAATGCTCTCCCGTTTTCATGCTTGTTTGACACTTAGAATATTTTTGGTAAGATTGCCCCTGAGTTTCTCATTGCAATTATACATTTTCATGCATACTCCTTCAGGCTTCACCTGGGTGTGAGCTTACAAAGGACAATTTAATCTACATGTTTGTTTCATATGGATGCTACTTTGTGGGCACTGTAAATTTAATACACATGCTTCACATTACTTGAGAATCAAATCAAATATAGGCCAGAAACAAAACCTCAGGCCTGACATTAACACAAAGTTCAGCACTTTTACCCACACTCATGGAAAAGAGTTGGATTATGGCTTGAATAGTAAGACATCACAGGTATGTGGTGGCTCAAATCCCACTGTGGTAAGTTAGGGGATTTTCACAGTAACTTCATTGCAGTATTAATGTAAGCCTACTTGTGACACTAATAAATAAACTTTAAACGTTTAAAACTTTATGATATTGAAGAACAATGCAAACTGCTGCGCTGTTGCGTTCTTTTTTAAATGCTTCATTTATGCTCTTCAGGAGAGAACCTGCATGTCTGCTTGGGCTGGTTTACATGTGACCTTGCTAGAGAAAGCTTGCGAGCTGTGGGGAAAGGACTGGGGAGTGGGACTAGATAAATTTCTCTTGCTGAGAGCCAGTATGGGCTCAATAAGCCAAATGTCCTCTTCTGTAATTATTCTATGATTCCATAATTCCATTGCTAATGTTGCCTTGTTAATATTGCCCACATCTTCAGAAAGAATAAGGCAAATATTGCCATTGTTGTGTGCATTCTTGGAGTTGAGTTTCCCTTATCAGAAAAGCATTACAAGTTTGAATATATATATTTTAAAGAGCTCAAATTGGGGTAGATATTAGCTGGGGCAGTTTTTTGGTCATGATAGCGGCACAACTTAAGTGTGATTTGGGGACCATTTTAAATAGCCAGAGGCCACTAAAGCCTGTGGCTTATGCTGTTACATTTTCTCATTTATGGATATGTGCTCAATAGCTGGATGTTGCACCCACCCTTGTATAAGGGTCTAGTACATACGGGGTTAACATGGGACAGAGTACAGTACCACCCAGGCAGTGGTGAACGAGCACACAACCCACACCTAAAGGTCAGTTCAATGTTGTACAGAGCTGTCTACACAAGCAAGCATGGAAACAGTTCCTAGCTTGAACCCTTCGTATGTATTATATAGCTCTTGCAGTTAATAAATACAGAATCAGAATAATAGAATTGGCACAGTGCAGAAAGAGTCCATTTGCCCCATTATGTCTACATTGTCTCTCCAAATGAGCATTATAACTTAGTGCCATTCTCTTGCCTTTTCCCTGAACCCCTGTACATTGTTTCTATTCAAATATTCAGCTAATGCCTTCTTGAATGCTTCAATTGAACATAATACAACATAACATGCATACAATTAACTAAGATTAAAAAGACTTCATTAAGAATCACCAAATTGTATCCAACACCCTACAACACCACCCAGTTCATGCCCACCCTTTATAAATGTAGCTACTCAGGGAATAAAGGTGAGTCCAGTAGTTGCTGCATTCCATTCCCCCCACGCCCCACTCCCTCTAACCAATCAGTACACATTTTGGGTATGATTCACCTGTTATGTTGTCAGGTACAGCCTATGTGCCCTCTGATTTTGTTGCCTTACTGGTGAAAACCAATTTAGAACCTTCGTTACCCCAGTATTTTATGGATCTACATCATACAATGCTGAAGTCAAGTAAATTCTCCTTTTAAAAAAAATGAATGTGCTTTCCGGGTTTATATTTCAGCAAGTTCTAGATCCAGCAACGCAAAAGCCAGACACTGCAGGATTAGACAGATGGTGGCTCTGAGTATCACATTCCATGTTCCAACTGTGAGGAACAGCAGGTTTACACCATTCCTGTGGGAGGCAGCAGGCACAACATGGTGACTGTCAGAAAACTCAGGCAGGCCCGTGGCAACTGAGTTCAACTGTGATTCAAGGAAATATTTCTGAAGCTGGAAGTAATGTTTGTGTGGGGTGGGGAGGTGGGTGGGAGTGGGGGTGGGGGGGGGTGGCGGGTGGGTCTCAAATCTCCCAAACCTGTCACTTTCTCCTGAATCTGATGGCTGGGGGAGTGGCTATGTCTGCAAAGCTTTTAAGTTGCCAGTGCCGTGTGTGGCATTAAAGCAGGAAATTCCTGGACACAGCATCTCCAGGGAGTGGCGTGCCGATGTAAATAATCCCTTCAGGAACTTATGATGTCCAAGACAAATAAGGAAACATCATATTGGCAGCATCTTGCACTAAGCACAAACTTCTTTAATTTTTTTCGTGTAATGACGCTGTAAAGCAAGGGAATTCAGAGCCAATGGGTGGAACCTTCTGGTCCCACCAGCAGTGGGAAGCTTGGCGGTTGGGACAGCTTAATTTAGCGGGAGGCCAGAAATCCATTTTCCAATGGCAGGATGAACTCTAGTAATTAAATTCTCGGGACCTTAAAGGCAGGCTAAAGGCAAGCTGAACTTCCCGACAAAAATCTCAGGACCTCCTTTTGTATGCATTAGCAGGTCATGCATGTTTATTGCAAGGCCACCTCACTGGAATAAAATTCCACCTCCAAATTAAGTTCCCCACCAGCAAGAAATTAAAATGTTCACATTCACATAACTAATATGCCCCTGGTAGAGGGTGAGTTGTTGCTGCCCGGTCCTCTTTACAAAGCGCCAGTCTAAGCTTGAGATCAGGTGGTGGCTTTGCAGGTTGCATGGAGGATGGTCAAAGAAGGGAGGACAGGTTAGCGGGTGATCTCCTCGCAGCTACATATACAATGAGCTGAGCACCACAAGGTTACACTGGTCAACTAACCCACCCACAGTGGAAATCACTCTCCCTCCACTCCCCCCACCCCCCAAAATTCTTATTTTTATTATCTACTTTTCATTTACAAGCCCCCTTGCAGAGCCTAGAGTCGCAGGATTCTATTCAGCACATAGTAGGATATATGTAAGAAGTCTTACAACACCAGGTTGAAGTCCAACAGGTTTATTTGGATTCACGAGCTTGTGGAGCGCTGCTTCTTCATCAGGTGAGTGAAGCAGCAGCGCTCCAAAAGCTCGTGATTCCAAATAAACCTGTTGGGCTTTAACCTGGGTGTTGTGAGACTTCTTACTGTGCCCACCCCAGTCCAACGCCGACATCTCCGCATCACAGAATGTATGTAACAGTGCATTTACCAGAGTGATGTTGTATTGAGTACTGAATCATTGAAAAGATAGCCATAGGCTCATGCCAGTTTCATTGGCCTTTCCGCTCGATGACATCAGAATTAATTCAGACTAGCTGCCGCTCATTTTATTAAGATGAAATCTGTCCAAATGTTTTATGCAAATTCTGTAAAGTGGAACAATCTTTTAACTTTATTAAACAATAACTCATCGATACAGGGGGGAGCATGCAAAATTAGGAGTTTAATCAGTCTGTGCGACAGAGACCAGTATTTTACGACTTCACGTGGGCGAGGCTCATAAAATCCTGCCCAAGGCCAACGGAAAATTCCATTCTTCCAGCCGTGCCCGCCTCAATTCAGAGGCTGGCGTGGTGGTAAAATTCCAGCCAGAGTCTCTTGAAGTTTAAAGAACAAGTCGAAGCGCAATTGTCACCCTTCTCGTGAGCAGGTTTGTAAATTACGAAATTCAAAGTGGTGTGATTGTTGTGGCGATGGGATTGGATTATTACCAGTTGCGTCTGCTGCTAATGGTTTATTTACTTCATAAAATCTTGCTGACAAATTAATATATGAACATAAAAACATGCATTGTAATATTCCACAGCGTGGGAGGCTCAGTGCCAGCTGTGACACACACTTCCTCATGTGGCAATGAGGCAATTTAGGAGCTGGGTTTCCAGAGTAGGTTGTTCTTGGCTATTACTTTAACAAATCTATAAAACTGTAACCAATAATTTCTAATTTTAAAAATGGAAGTTGTACAGGAAGCATGGTATGGTAGATGGTGCAATAGCAAAAATGGGGGTTTATATGGTTCCACTGTTATGGAATCATGGAATCCCCCCAGTGTAGAAGGAGGCCATTCAGCCCATTGAGTCTGCACTAACAACAATCCCACCGAGACCCTATCCCTGTAACCCCACATATTTACCCTGCTAACCCTCCGGATACTAATGGGCAATTTAGCATGGCCAATGCATCTTAGCAGCACGTCTCTCAGACTGTGGGTGGAAACCGGAGCCCCCGAAGGAAACGCACACAGACATCAGGAGAATGTCCAAACTCCACACCGTCACCTGAGGCTGGAATTGTATTTAAATTTGGGAGTGTCAGGTCCACAGGCACTCCTAATTCTGACTTTGTACCTGAAGCACTCTAGGAGTGGAATAGAGTTTTGTAAATAAAAGGAATCTGGTGAAGGGACACTGGCCTCTACGGAATTATTTCAGTATGATTATATCTAAATGGTCATTCCTTGAACATGAGCCTCAACAATGTAAATTGGGAAGTCCCAACTGACTCTCTAATCTCAGCATCCAGGGCAGTTTGGAATATTATAATCAATGGATTCACTATCTCTGCTACCACTTCCTTTCATACCCTAGGATGTAGATCATCAGATCCTGGGGACTTGCCTGCCTTTAATCCCAATAGTTTGTTGAGTACTATTTCTCTATTGATGATGATTGTTCTAAGTTCCTCCCTTTCTATCACTTCTGCATTATCTGTTCCTATTGGGATAGCACTAGAGTCCTCCATTGTGAAAATGTCTGGCAGCTAGGTAGTCCCATCAGCTCCAATGGCAGCAGTGGTCAGGGTTAGGACTACAAGCAATTGCCAAATTCAAAGTCCCACAGCCCAGGACCTGGTTAGTGTGGGTGGTCCCATGGTGGAGTGGGGTGGTGAGGTTCTAATTGCCCACTTAAGGGCTTCAACTGGGGTAAGGGCATTCCCCATAAAAGTGTAGATGGTCTGGAGGCAGGCAGGAGGGCCAGCCGGGGAACATTACAGGCCTGCAAACCCTCCAGTGGGGATCAGTGAAAATTCTGTCCAGACTGCTGTCAGAAAGTAATGAATGGAATCAAGCAATTGCCTAATTGGAATGATGTTAAAATCGGAGAGAAAATTCTTCTTAAGCTATCATCTCCTGTTCAAAATGTCACTAAAAACGGACCAAGAGCAGGTGGTACATTCAAGCAGTGTCTGTGACAAATTAGAACAGAGATGGGCTTATTTCTGGTGCCTTGTTATGTGTAATAGCTTGCCTAATCTCACACGTGAAGAATGGTCTTTAGGGTAAATTTAAAGTACCACAGGGCTGCTAGTGAATAGGTCATTGTCTTCAGGGGAGAAAATTGATGGGACACACCCTGGAAATAAACGAGCAGCAGCAACATTCCCTTACGTTGGGTTTGGTTTACATTGCTTCCCTTTCAGATCTCATGTCACAAGACAGTGGCCAGGATTCTCCCAAAAAAAAACAGCATTGAAGAGTGCCTCAGCGGGATTCACTCTGGTAAGAGGCAGGATCTATTCCCACCCGAGAGGCTGACAGCATAACGCTGAGCAAGCGCCTGTGTATGTGTCAACATGCAAGAAAGCAGACAAGACAGTATTCTGCAACTTGATTCTGTCTGTTTGCCCTGTTTGAGAGCAGATTTCCACTCCATCTGACGAAGGAGCAGTGCTCCGAAAGCTTATGGTATTTGCTACCAAATAAACCTGTTGGACTTTAACCTGGTGTTGTGAGACTTCTTACTGTGTTCACCCCAGTCCAACGCTGGCATCTCCGCATTATGTGTCAATCTGTCAGAGCAGAGAGCAGCGCATGCGCAGTGGCCCCCTATTGCTGGCCTCTCAATCACTGGCAAGCCCCGTAACACCCCTGATCGCTAACTTTCTGAACCCCCCAATTGCTGGCCTCCCGGACCTCCTCGGGCTAGTTCCTATGTCCCTCCCTGCCCCACCCACCACCCCACCCCACCGATCTCCCCGCTCCCCCTGCCCGGCCAGCCCTGATCCCTCCCCATCCCAATCCCCTCCTGGACAGCCCAATGCTGCTTATTGTGGCTGTGATTAGAAAGGGATGGAACAAAAACTGCTGGACACAGCAGGTCATTTATCACCTGAGGGGGACGGGACAGGCACAGATGTCGACTCACCTGCTGTGTGCTCCCAGCATTTCATGCTTTCACTTCAGATTTCCAGCATTTGCTCGATTTTGCTTTTCATTTTTAGAAGGGGCAGGCTTGTTGAGTTTAATTGTCTTTTCCCATTCCTCATATTCCAAGGATTTAAAATTCCATTCAGCCCGTTTTTGGGTGTGGGGGCCGCGAGACACGAGCAGTGCATTGATTATCCTATTGGGGCAGACAGCATGCAAGCTGTGTGCTTTGGTCCAAGTGGAGCCTGTGCCACTGGTTACCTGAATGCTCAACAGGGTGCCAAGCAGCAGGTGCTGATGACACAAGGCTGCAGCCAGCCTGCTGCACTTAAAGACAGCTTCCCACCTTGAAGGAGATTGACGCTCATTGGAAGGAAGCTGCTGATGCTAGTAACAGGGAGGAGCTGAACAATTGAAACAGCAGGAAAGAGAGAGGACAATGGGGTTCATTGTCCTCTCGGCGGCACGGTAGCACAGTGGTTAGCACTGCTGCTTCACAGCTCCAGGGTCCCGGGTTCGATTCCCGGCTCAGGTCACTGTCTGTGTGGAGTTTGCACATTCTCCTCGTGTCTGCGTGGGTTTCCTCCGGGTGCTCCGGTTTCCTCCCACAGTCCAAAGATGTGCGGGTTAGGTTGATTGGCCAGGTTAAAAATTGCCCCTTAGAGTCCTGGGATGCGTAGGTAAGAGGGATTAGTGGGTAAATTAGCGGGTTAAAAAAAAGGGATTAGCGGGTAGGGCCTGGGTGGGATTGTGGTCGGTGCAGACTCGATGGGCCGAATGGCCTCCTTCTGCACTGTAGGATTTCTATGATTTCTATGATTTCTATATGTAAAAATCATGCCTTCACAGGTGCAATGCTGTGGAGCCTCAGTGGTAGAAGTCAACACGAGGAAAAGGTTTATGTTTTCATGGGGAGCAATAAGGCCTTCAAGGGTCACCCTCTGAAGGTAACTCAATGCCTGGAATCTGGTCCTTGCAGGAGGACCCGAGAGCAATGCTGCAACACGTTGAAGGATCTCACACTGGCGGACAAAGTCAGTGCTTGCATCTTCACATATCTCCTACCCAACGCAGGACGCTTCTCAATGCACCACACCTCCATCAGTCACCCATCTGCAGTCCCTTGGACTCAGGACTTGAGTCAAACATTCAGATTCTCCACTTCACCTTCACATACCTTCCAATGATGCCAAGTTCACATCCAGCCCCTGCTGCTTCCATAATCCTTTAACTATTCAGCTGAGGCAGAAAGATCATAGCGACACAAAGTCAAGTGACATTCTTCTCTCTTTCTTGCAGGACAAGGTGGCCCAGACCAACAGGAGCAAAGCAAACTGATGGGAGCAAGGACACCAGCTCCTCCTGAGGCCTACAGAATGGACAGTTTGCTGCAACCTGGGGTACTGGCCCCGAGTAAGCCCATTGCATCTGCCATTGCTGAGGATGAAGGATTTATAGCCATTCTCAACTCCCACCTCATCCCCATCCTGCTGATGTGCAAGCACGATGCACAAGCTGTTAGGAATCCATACTTCCAATAACTATATGTTTTGTTTTAAATAATAGAAGGATATTGAATTATTTGGACACTCCTGAGCTTTTTTTTAAAGGTTACAAGTTCACTTTGTGAGCAAGCTGCAGCTTTTTCTGAGAAATCACATAACTTCAGCTAAATGACCAGCAAGACACCTGCAGAGATAAATAGTATTCTTTGTTTACTCGAGTTAAAAAAATTTTAAACTGCTGCTGCTAGGCCGTGAGCTCCTGCTGATTGGCTGAAAAACATGCAGCCTGGGAAGAGTTCTGAATGAACATTTTGTTTTTAACTATGTGTGTGTCTGGAGAACAACCTGTGAAGGATAATTGCTTCTCTCTCTCTCCCCGTATTGCTTGCAGTCCAGAATAGATGTTCACCTTCAGCCAGAAAATGATCATTTCAGTATAATTCATCTGCCTTTTGAAAGCATGCAAAGCTGTGACAAGTCAGAGTTAACAACTACAGAGTTTTAGTAAAGATCCTTTGGAAAGGACTTCCCGATCACTACTATGACCACCAGATCGACAGCATCAAGACCTTTTTGAACTTCATCTCTTATGCCAACCTCTGTGAGGACCTTGGGATTTTAAAAGGAGTAAACTGTTACATTTCTGGATTACAAATTGTATTTTAAACAGTTTTGCAGCTTGTTTTAAAAAAATAACCTTTTGTTTAATAAATCAATTATTCTGGGTTTATTGAAAGAAGCCTGGTTAAAGTCACTTTTATTCCGGGTCTAGCTATAGCAAAGATAAACAAATGGCCATTTTGGTAAGTGAAGTAAACGTTCACATTTATGGTGCGATCTGTGAAGTAGTGAAGCCAAATATACGGCACACTCCTCCCATCCCAGCCATAACAAAGCTGCTAATAGTGTAGCCTCGAACCTCTTGCTCACCACGCAACCCATCCTTCCTCTTCTGAGTTTCTGCTTTCACACACCTGCCCAATGCAGCAGCTTCAGGAGGAAGGCCAAAATCAGCTGACGAAGCAGAACAGCCACCTGATGTTCACAACCACCACCTCAGATGCTGCACTGTATGTACCTTAGTGGGTGGCATAGAGTCAGGCTCAGCATTGATGATTCACCAGGCCCGAGTGTGCTGCCGCCTAGCCTTGGAGAAAGGGTGGTTTATGGGTCAGTTCATTGATGATATAGACCAGCTCTATACAGTGGTCTTAAGACCATAGACCATAAGACATAGGAGCAGAATTAGGCCACTCAGCCCATCGAGTCTATTCAATCATGGCTGATATTTTTCTCATCCCCATTCTCCTGCCTTTTCCCCATAACCCCTGACCCCCTTATTAATCAAGAACCTATCTATCTCTGTCTTAAAGACACTCAATGACCTGACCTGGCCGCTGCAGCAAAGAGTTCCACTCTCTGGCTGAAGAAATTCTTCCTCATCTCTGTTTTAAAGGACTTGGAGCGCGGGAACGAGACCAGCACACCATTATAAACAAAATGATGAAACTATTAATTAGTGTGGCATGCCATCAAGAATTAGATCCTCATCAAATTGCCTTGTGTTTGAACAGTAAGTCCACATTTCATTGAACTGAATTTCAAATGGAAGAGGAATATTTCAAAAATGTCTCATTTTCAGAAGATTCCAGTTTTTGGAGAGCTAGAAGTTGGAACCTGTACCTCGTCCTTCACTAGAATTTTGGCAGCACCTTCTTCCTCAGTAAAGATGCATAGTATTCATTTTATACCTCAACCGCACCCCTTGCCTTTAGGCCCAATCCACTTTTTAACACATACTTTCTATACATATCTATGGAAGACTTTTGGATTCGTTTTTACATCCATCCATTCCAATTGGCACCAGCATTTCAAACCAACGCATTTAGGTATTAAAAATCAAATCAGATTTTTTGCTGGGATTGAGAACCTGGACTCTACGGCATTGTTTTGATAATCCTGACCCACCCGTGCTTCCTTAAACACCGAGGAATAAAAATGGATTATTTAAAATAGTTAAAGCAGCATTTTCTCAATCCACAAAACCCTTCTGCTGCCAAACCTTGTCTTGATAATGGGGAGTTTGATCCTGTGACTATAGCTACACGGCTGGATGAGAAGGTAGGTTTTCTGCCAACGATTTCAGTATAGAATTAGAGCTGCATTTGTGCTGCCAGTATTTCAGAGATATTGGTCAGCTTTTTCTCATTTTCTGGACTGGGCATGTTAAAGAATGAAGGCATTATAACCAGAACCACAGCCTAGAAAACTATCTCGAGGGACTCCTGATGCAATACCGTTGTCCTGAGATGTTTGGCTTCCAACAACCACAACCCATCTTCCTTTTTGCTAGATGTGATTCTGGCCAATTGGCAGATTCCCCTGATTCCCATTGGCTTCCATTTTTCTGGGGTTCCTTGATGTCATACTCACCTGCTGCCCTGATGTTAAGGGCAGTCACTTTCACCTCACCTCTGCAATTCAGCTCTTTTGTCCACATTTGGACAATTAGCACTTCACATTATCACCCTCCTTTGTCTTGTGTCCAAGACATAATTGTCATTATCTCCTTTTCCCCAATCTATGCCTGGTCTTGTATTATGCCCCAACTCCTCCACCCACTTTCCAAATACATGATTCTGTACATTTCTACCTTGCTTCCGTTCTGTGGAAGGATTATAAAGATCTGAAACATTCACTCTGTTTTTCTCCACAGGTGCTGCTAGTCCTGCTGAGTTTATCCAGCATTTTCCGTTTTTGTTTCTGATTTTCAGCATCCACGTATTTTGCCTTTTATGCCAGTTATCCTGGATTGTTCTTGCACAGCTTCTACCAGTCAACGCTCCTTAGACAGCACCCTGCAAACCCACAACCGCTACCATCTAGAAGGACAAGGGCAGCAGATATAAAGGAACATCACCACCTGGAAATATCATCGCCGTCCCTTCACTGTCAGAGTCAAAATCCTGGAACTCCTACCCGATAAACAATGTGGGTGTGCCGACAGCATATGGACTACAACAGTTCAAGCAGGTGGTTCAACACCACCTTCTCAAGGGCAATTAGAGATGGGCAATAAATACTGGCCTAGCCAGCGACACCCATATGCCATGAAAGAATTTTTTTAAATTGTAGCATAGTTGCGATGTATTGTGGACAGCATATTCTTTCAGTTAGAATAGTGCATGGCTTGGAGGACCAGAGGGAAAGTAATGGGAGCGATCTTACTGGCTCGTCCCGCATGTCAATGGGTGGGGCGAGCCGGTAAGATCGCAGGAGAGGCAAAAAATCGGGTTCGCGCCCAATTTCTTGCCTCCAGTGGGCCTACCGGGCGTGGAATTCTGCGAGGCTGATTTCAATATTTAAATCAATGTTAATGTTGATTCAAATATTATTACTGACCCAGCACGCAATTATCCAGGCTCACTTGCCGTAACAGCATTACTGATGAAGGTCCTCACCGGTGAGGATCAAGTCCCCATCAACAGGGACTTGACGTGGTGGCCTCGCCGGTAGGACCGGAGGTGATTGAGGCACCCTGGGAGGTCGGGAGCAGGGTGGCGCAGTGTCCCGGGACCCTGTGGGCAGTGTCAAGGTCCAGCCTGGCACCTTGGCACTACCCACAGAGCACCTTGGCACTGCAAGCCTGGCACTGCCCATAGGGTACCCTGGCATTGTCTGCCTGGCTCTGCCCACCAGGCACCGGGCAGTGCCAAGGGGGTGGGACTTGAGGGGTGGTGCCTAAAGCAAAGGGGTGGGGCCATGATGGGGCAGGACCTAAAGGGAGGTGGGTGGGGGCAGCTGCACACTCTGCAACCAGGAATCGGCGGAGGTGGGATGCTGTGCAATCTGTAACTAGCGATTAGCTGGGGCGGTGATCGATTGGGCCGGGCTGTTGTGGGTGGGGCGGGGGGGGGGGGGGGGGGGGGGCGGGGTGGGGGGGGGGGGGGTTGATCAGCCAGGCCGGGGTGTTGTGCGATCAACCAGGAGTGGGTGGAGGGTGATGTCCAGAGGTGGTGGGGGGGCCGATCAGGCGGGGAGATCTGAGTATGCATGATTGCGCCCTCTATAGCGAGCAGCCGGCTTTCTGGTGAGCTTAGACCCCGCCCCCTCCTCCTGGCAAGAATCAAATCGTGCTTCATTTTTTGCATTAAGTGGTGTACGATTTCATTTGTGGTCTCACTGAATAAACGGATCTGAAACTCTCCCATTTTCATATTCATTCGGCAGTTAGAATCTTTTGGTCAACCCCCCTCCCGCCCCCCCCCCCTCCCCCCCCCCCCACCCACCCACCACCCCTTACTGAATGAAAATGACTACAGGAGAGTGAGATGATGCCCAATAACAAAGGTATTTAAATGGAATAAGACATACTTTCCTTCAAAGACAGAAATGCAGAGTACATAGTTATAGCGAAAATAGCCATATTGTGACACAACTCATAATATGTCTCAATAAGATGACAGTATTAATAATTAATTATGACTAAAATGCCTTCTGTCTGGGGAACAGAGCAAACTGTTTTTCATGTATTATTTTAGACTTTGTAACAAGGAACCAATGGAAGCTAGAAACAGAAATCAATGTTCTGTTCCCTGTGAGCGAGATGAATTGTTTTTGTGATTGCTTCACTGTCCTCTTAATAAACGTCACAAAGGTTGTTCTGCCAGTGACTGGCAATCAGCACACAGCCACAGGCTGGTGTCATTTGTTATTTTACTGCCTTGATGTGACATGTTTCTTAAAGGTCATTGTAAGATGCAAAAGTGCAAACATAAGAAAAACACCGTTAACAGATTCATGAACAGAACAGACAAATCTTGGGTTTGATCCCGGGGCTGATTCAGCTAATGTCTCAGTCTTGATTATAATTATCCTCAGTATTCCCCAAATCAGGGAAGTTGTAAAAAGAAATTAGTGAGAGCTGCTGCTCCTAATTTCTATTTAATCATCCCTGTTCAGAGTGAGGCTGTGTACCCATCAGGTAAGAGCAGATTCTATCAGGCTGTGATTTTTGATTTGATTTATTATTGTCACATGTAGTGAAAATTATTGTTTCTTGTGCGCTATGCAGACAAAGCATACCATTCATAGGGAAGGAAATGAGAGAGTGCAGAATGTAGTGTTACAGTCATAGCTAGGGTGTAGAGAAAGATCAACTTAATGCGAGGTAGGTCCATTCAAACAGTGTTTTTCTTATGTTTGCACTTTTGATGGCAGCAGGGAAGAAGCTGTTCTTGAGTCGGTTGGTACGTGACCTCAGACTTTTGTATCTCTTTCCCGAAGGAAGAAGGTGGAAGGGAGAATGTCCGGGGTCCGTGAGGTCCTTAATTATGCTGGCTGCTTTTCCCGAGGCAGCGGGAAGTGTAGACAGAGTCAGTGGATGGGAGGCTGGTTTGCGTGATGGATTGGGCTACATTCACGATCTTTTGTAGTTTCTTGCGGTCTTGGGCAGAGCAGGAGCCCCACCAAACTGTGATACAACCAGAAAGAATGCTTTCTATGGTGCATCTGTAAAAGTTGGTGACAGTCGTAGCTGACATGCCAAATTTCCTTAGTCTTCTGAGAAAGTAGATAAACTCAGAGGGAAATAGCTCTCACTATCCAGGACTGGCGGATAGTGAATAACTATTTTAGTCAACTACCAAAGTTACGGAGATAAGCAATCAGCCAGGGCTCTCACTTCTGACCTACCTGGAAGTATGCAGCTCCAGCAAGACTCAAGAAGCTCAACACCATCCAGGACATAGCAGCCCTGCTGGATTGGCACCCCATCCCCACCAGAAACATTCACTCCCTCCGCCATCATTCACTCACTAACCTGACTTGGAAATATATCGCCGTTCCTTTGCCGCCACTGGGTCAAAATCCAAGAATTCCCTCCCTAACTGCATTGTGGGTCAACCCGCAGCACGTGAACGGCAGCGTTTCAAGAAGGCAGCTCACCGCCACCTTCTCAAGGGCAACTAGGGATGGGCAATAAATGCTGGCCAGCCAGCGATGCCCATGTCCCACCAATGAATAAAAATAAATTACAAATTGCAGTGGTTTAAGAAGGTGACTCAGCGCCACCTCCTCAAGAAAGGGAAATAAATGCTGACCATATCAACAATGTTCAAATCCCATGAATGAATTAAAAACTGCAAGCACAGAGGTTCATGTTTTGATTCATAATGAGCGGACTACTTACAGACTAAATATAACAGCACATCAAATACACTGTGGCCTAAGTCACTGATGAGTGTCTGCTGATTCGGTTCATCAGATTTTGCAGCTAATGTGATTGTAAAACCAAAGAACAAAGAAAATCACAGCACAGCCTGTGCGGATCATGATGCCCGAACTAAAATAAACCTTCTGCCCTTACTCAGTCTATATCCCTCTATTTCCTCCCTATTCATGTACACATTCAGATGCCTCTTAAATGTTGCTAATGTGCCTGCTTCCACCACATCGTGGCAGCAGGTTCCAGGCAACCACCACTCTCTGCATGAAAAACTTCCCCTGCACATCTCCCTTAAGCTTACCCTCTCTCACCTTAAGCCTGTGCACTCTTGTAATTGACATTTCCACTCTGACTATCCACCCTGTCTGTGCCTCTTATCATGTTGTAGACCTCTATCAGGTCTCCTCTCAGCCTCCGCCTTTCCAGTGAAAATAATCCTAATTTATTCAACCTCCACTCATTGCAAACACCCTCGAGACCAGACACCATCCTGGTGAACCTTCTTTGCAATCTTTCTAAAGCTTCCACGTCCTTCTGAAAATGTGTTGACTGCACGCAATACACCAAATGCGGCCAAACCTAGATTATATATAGCTGTAACATGATTTCCCAACTCCTGTACTCAATGTCCTTGCTGATGAAGGCAAGCATGCCATATGCCTTCTTAATCACCTTGGCCATACGTTTGCCACTTTTAGGGAACTGTGGACTTGCACGCCCAGATCTTTCTGTATGCTAATGTTACTCAGGGTTCGGCCATTTACAGTATAATTCACACCTAAATTTGATCCTCCAAAATACATCACTTCGCATTTGTCCGGATTAAACTCCATCTGCCATTTCTGTGCCCAAGTCTCCAATCTATCTCTATCCTGATGTATCCTTTGACAATCCTTGGCACTATCAGCAACTCCGCCAATCTTCGCATCATCCACAAACTTACTAATCAGACCACCCACAGTTTCCTCTAGATCATTTATATATACTACAAACAACAAGAGGGCCCAGCACTGATCCCCGCAGAACACCACTAGCAACATATCTCCATTCTGAAAAGCACCCTTCCACCGCTACTCTTTGTCTTCTATAACCAAGCCAGTTCTGTATCCATCTCAGCCAGCCCACTCCGAATCTCATGTGATTTTAGTTTTTATACCAGTCTGCCATGTAGGACCTTGTCAAACACCTTACTAAAGTCCATATAAACTACATCCACAGCCCTTCCCTCATCAATTTTCTTTGTCACCTCTTCAAAAAATTCAATCAAGTTGGTGAGATATAAAACCATGCTGCCTGTCACTAACTAGTCCATTTTCCTCCAAATGTGCATATATCTTGTCCCTCAGTATCTCCTCCAAAATCTTCCCCACCGCTGATGTCAGGCTCACCATCCTATAATTTGCTGGATTAACCCTGCTTCCTTTCTTAAACAAGGGAACAACATTGGCTATTCTCCAGATCTCTGGAACCTCGCCTGTGGTCAAAGAGGATGTGAAGATATCTGTTAAGGCCCCAGCTATTTCTCCCCTTGCCTCTCGCAGTAACCTGGGACCCATCCAGCCCCGGGGACTTATCTACCTTAATGCAATTTAAGATACTCAACAATTCCTCCTTTGATATATTGATGTTGTCAAGAGTATTCACACACCTATCCATGACCTCAACATCCTTCATGTCCTTCTCCTTGGTGAATACCAATACAAGGTGCTCATTGTGGATTTCACCCACTTCCTGTGGTTCCATGCATAACAATCTCCACATTACAGAGGCTGGCAGATTTTCCATGAGTTGGATGACCAATACACTATGTAACAAGGCTACATAGAACTGGACGAGTACACAACAAGCATTTAAACATTGTGAAAATCATTTTTAAATATATAATCCTTTTCTTTCAAAAGTTAATTTTATCTGATTACAGGAAACAGTCTGAGAAAGCTCCCTTTGATTTACCATCCTCCTCTGTAAATAGGTTGGAACATTTCATAAACAAGGAATCTTTTACCAATTATATTGGCATTGGTAATACAATGGAGATACTGCACGCTGATTTTGCAACATCACCTCTAGCTAGTTCCCATTATGTTGCATTATGTCCTGTTATTCTCTGCCTACTTCTTATTGGGCACAGGGTAACTGTAAGTTCACATAATGGGAATAATTATTCTTGTAATAATAGAAAACAAGATGTAATTTGCCTCTTAATTTATGGCCTCCAGTGACTGTTAAGTAAAAGCATTATTATCTTTTATTTTAATATGAAGCTGATATGATTCTGTAGGTGTAAAAACGTACTTGCAAGTATAACATTTGCTTTAATAAATCTATTCCCTATATCAGAATAATCTGGTTGTTACTTATTTTAATTAAAGGTCAGGAGGAGGCCCATAGCTATCAGATTGTGACTGTGAGTGCCAATAGATCCTTTTCCCCTGATGCTGGTGGCTGGATTCCAGTGTTCTCAGAAAGTCATCTCTCATTCATTTTCCATGGGAAGGCTTTCTTAATCATAAGCAATTCTTCTGAATATTTTGACTAATCCCTGTTGCAAAACATCTCTATAGCAACAAAGCACCAGAATCACTGGGTAAGGGAACAAACATGTGTGCCTGTTTCCAGTTACGTTCAGCTGAAGTCTGATATGACAGTGACCGGAATTCGATTACGTTTACCTTAGCAATGGAAAAGGATAGGTATATACCAAAGGGCAAGAGTTATAGCTGGGGGAAAGGAAATTATGATGCGATTAGGCGAGATTTAGCTGGCATAGGTTGGGGAAGGAAACTGCAGGAGATGGGCACAATTGTAGTGTCGAACTTGTTCAAGGAACAGCTACTACGCGTGCTTGATAAATATGTACCTGTCAGGCAGAGAAGAAGCAGACGTGTGAGGGAACCATGGTTTACTAAGGAGGTTGAATCTCTTGTGAAGAGGAAGAAGGAGACTTATGTTAAGATGAGACATGAAGGCTCAGTTAGGGCACTTGAGAGTTACAAGTTAGCCAGGGAGGACCTAAAGAAAGAGTTAAGAAGAGCCAGGAGGGGATATGAGAAGTCTTTGGCAGGTAGGATCAAGGAAAACCCTAAAGCTTTCTATTGGTATGTCAGGAGTAAAAGAATGACTAGGGTAAGATTAGGGCCAGTCAAGGACAGTAGTGGGAAGTTGTGCGTGGAGTCTGAAGAGATAGGAGAGGCACTAAATGAATATTTTTTGTCGGTATTCACACTGGAGAGGGACAGTGTTGTCGAGGGGAGTACTGAGATGCAGGCTGTTGGACTGGATGGGATTGATGTTCATAAGGAGGAGGTGTTAGCAATTCTGGAAAGGGTAAAAATAGATAAGTCCCCTGGGCCAGATGGGATTTATCCTAGGATTCTCTGGGAGGCTAGAGAGGAGATTGCAGAGCCTTTGGCTTTGATCTTTGGGACGTCATTGTCTACAGGAACTGTGCCAGAAGACTGAAGGATAGCAAATGTTGTCCCCTTGTTCAAGAAGGGGAGTAGGGACAACCCTGGTAATTATAGACCGGTGAGCCTTACTTCTGTTGTGGGCAAAGTATTGGAAAGGATTATAAGAGATAGGATTTATAATCACCTAGAAAGGAATAATTTGATTAGGGATAGTCAGCACGGATTTGTGAAGGGTAGGTCGTGCCTCACAAACCTTATTGAGTTCTTTGAGAAGGTGACCAAAGAGGTGGATGAGGGTAAAGTGGTTGATGTGGTGTATATGGATTTCAGCAAAGCGTTTGATAAGGTTCCCCATGGTAAGCTTTTGCAGAAAATATGGACACATGGGATTGAGGGTTATTTAGTGGTTTGGATCAGGAATTGGCTAGCTGGAAGAAAACAGAGGGTGGTGGTTGATGGGATATATTCATCCTGGAGTTCAGTTACAAGTGGTGTACCGCAAGGATCTGTTTTGGGGCCACTGCTGTTTGTCATTTTTATTAATGACCTGGATGAGGGCGTGGAAGGATGGATTAGTAAATTTGCGGATGACACTAAAGTCGGTGGAGTTGTAGACAGTGCGGAGGGAAGTGGCAGGTTACAGAGGGACATAGATAAGCTGCAGAGCTGGGCTGAGAGGTGGCAAATGGAGTTTAATGCGGAAAAGTGTGAGGTGATTCACTTTGGAAGGAGTAACAGGAGTACAGAGTACTGGGCTAATGGTAAGATACTTGGTAGTGTGGATGAACAGAGGGATCTGGGTGTCCATGTGCATAGATCCCTGAAAGTTGGCACCCAGGTTGATAGGGTTGTTAAGAAGGCGTACGGTGTGTTACCTTTTATTGGTAGAGTGATTGAGTTTCGGAGCCAGGAGGTCATGCTGCAACTGTACAAAACTCTGGTGCGGCCGCATTTGGAGTATTGCGTACAGTTCTGGTCACCGTATTATAGGTAAGATGTGGAAGTGTTGGAAAGGGTGCAGAGGAGATTTACCAGGATGTTGCCTGGTATGGTGGGAAAATCGTATGAGGAAAGGCTGAGGGGCTTGAGGTTGTTTTCGTTCGAGAGAAGAAGGTTAAGAGGTGACTTAATAGAGGCATACAAGATGATCAGAGGATTAGATAGGGTGGATAGTGAGAGCCTTTTTCCTCGGATGGTGATGGCTAGCACGAGGGGACATAGCTTTAAATTGAGGGGTGAGAGATATAGGACAGATGTTAGAGGTAGGTTCTTTACTCAGAGAGTAGTAAGGGCGTGGAATGCCCTGCCTGCAGCAGTAGTGGATTCATCAACATTAAGAGCATTCAAATGGTTATTGGATAAACATATGGATGATATTGGAATAGTGTAGATTAGAGGGGCTTTAGATTGGTTCCACTAGTCGGCGCAACATCGAGGGCTGAAGGGCCTGTACTGCGCTGTAATGTTCTATGTTCTATGTCTATGTTCTATCATATTCTGATCCTGCAATAACCATAAGACCATAAGACATAGGGGCAGGAGTAGCCCATTGAGTCTGCTCCACCATTCAATGAGATCACGGCTGCTCTGATGTGATAATCCTCAACTCCGCTTATCCTCATAACCCTTGATTCCCTTACTGAGTGGCTCAGGTATTCCTCAGACTTGATTGTTTCTTCAGAGTTTAGCTGGTCAGTTCTCTTTCAGCCTTCCTTTTGCCCAACTCCATTCAGGATAGCCACAATATTACTCAAAATCAACGTTTTTTTATTTTTGCTAGAGTTATTACACGTTTATATTGTCATTGCCAAATCTGAGCATAACCTGTAGTTCAGAGATATTCAGGCTACTTACATATAAATAATTTGTAGTAGGGTTTAACTTAATTGAAGAGTGCTACAATTAAGTGCCATTTTCCTAGTGCCTGTGATAAACCTCTTTCATATATCATCAAAAAGTCATAAAGTGCAGCATCTCTGACAACATTTTGCACCATGTAATATACATATGAACATATATACGATAAAGGAACAGGGGTAGGCCAATCGGCCCCTCGAGCCTGCTCCACCATTTAATAAGATCGTGGCTGATTTGATAGTAGCCTCAAATCTGCATCCCATCTTTCCTCTCCACATCCAGGCAGGATTTTTCTGGATGTCATTGACCATTGCATTAAAAAAAATCAACTTTATCTCCACACTGTCTTTGACTCAGTGGGGTATTCTTACCAAAAAATTTCTAAATGCTGAACACGTGGGAAAATGAGAAGTGGAGGTGGTGTGCTGAAATGGAATTGCAAAGAGAGTTTCAGATCTGTTTTTTTGGTGAGGCCACAAATGAAATCTTACACAACTTAGTGAAAATGATGCACAATCTGATTCCCGCCAGTAGAGGAAGTGGACAGTCTATTCTCAACAGAAAGCCAGTTGCTCACACTAGTGCGCACTATTGTACATGTGCAGATCTTTTTGTTCTGTTGCACAGAACTCAAAGATCTGTCAGGCACCCCACTCCCCTGGATATCGCCCACCCCTGGCTGATTGCACCCTCATCATCCTTGGCTCAACCAATCACCTCCCACTTCTCCGGCCCAGTCAATCGCCGCCCCAGCTGATCACTGATGGGCAGTGCCAGAATGCCCAGTGAGCAATGCCAGGCTGGCAGTGTCAAGGTACCAGGCTGCCACTGCCAGGGTCATAGGGCACTTCCCCCACTGGCCTCAACCACCCGGGGGGGCCTCAATGGCTTCCGGTCCTACCAGCGAGGTCACCATGTCAAGTCCCCATTGATGGGGATCACATGTGACCCTCTCCAGTGAGGACCTTCACTGGTCAGGCCATTAAGACAAGTGAGCTCGGATGATTCCACCCCAGGCTCACTAATAACATGCAAATTCAAATTTAAATATTAAAATCAGCCTTGCGACCTTCCTGGGTGCGGGCTGATCACAGCGGGAATCTGGGGCCAGTAAGATCACGAGAGGCGAGAAACCAGGCGCGAACCCAATTTTTCACTTCTCGCACAATCTCACTAGCTTACCCCGCCCACTGACCGGCGTGATGCGCCAGTAAGATCGCAGCCCCCCCCCGCACCCCCCCCCCGCACCCCTCCCCGCACCCCCCCGCACCGCCCCCACCCCCCGCACCCCCCGCACGCCCCCCCCCGCACCCCCCCCCGCACCCCCCCTGCACCCCTCCCCGCACCCCCCCCCCCCCCCCCCCCCCACACACTTTTTAAAATGTTCTTTTACTCCTGTGATGCTTTCATGTCTTGAAGGTGCAATATAAATAAAGGTTGCTGGAGGTGCAGAATAAAAGAAGCTTTGCCAGATAGCCACATCGTGACTAAGGGATGCACGATGCTAACACTCGTGCCTAAGTATCCATTTCCTCGTGCTAAAACCATTATTGAGCACAAAATATTTTTTTTTAACAAAATGGATTGAGATTGAGATTCTGAAGAGCGTAGCCCTTGGAAGGATGAGTAAATAATTTTTCATTTAATCCCAGTCATATCAATGGAAATTGTTATTTTCTCCATTAATTCACTGACTCAGAAGTTCTGATCTGGTTACCGGTAAACATCATTTTTCAAGTAGTTCTGTTAAAACAATTAGCAATGGTGGTGTCATAGTGAGCATGGCTGCTTCCCAAGCAGTGGACCCAGGTTCGAAGAGCTGGTACAGACCCGATGGGCCGAGTGGCCTGCTTCAGCACTGTAGGGATTCTATGAATAACTAAATTCAGTTCAATCTGAGTTTCAGGTCTGAATTTTCGCCTAACTTGTGTATCCTAATTTGAATTCTTAAGATACATTCTGAACCCTTGCTGCAGAGAACTCGATACTAATATTTGCTGTGAAATCTTCAAATATTTCAGGAGTGGATGTCCTTGGTGTTTGCATCCATTAAACACGTGTCATTTCTTTCCTGTAAATTATTTGTATTTAAAAGAATGTAGGAATGAAACAAAATATAGAGAGACAGGAAGTGGGTGTAGAGTTCAAGGGCCTGATTCTCCCATTGCGACACGCAACCTTTCTGGTGGGTCCGGTCAGGAAAATCGCGACGTCGGCCTTTTTTCCGGGATTTGCGCATGCGCCAGGAATGCATGCGCGTCTCCCAGAGCTGGAGAGCAGTCGCAGTCCAGACCACACTAGAAACTGTCGGGAAGGCAGGTAAGTCATTTGAATCTTTTTTAATGGGTGGGGGGGGTGGTTGGTCTGCCGGGGATGGGCGGCCTCTGTGGGGGGGTGTCTGCCTCCCGGGGGAGGTCTGACCCCAGGGTGGGGCTTAGCGGGGGGGTGGTCTGCTGGGGTAGGTATGTGGGGGGAAACACCTCTGCCGGGGGAGGGGGGTGGGCTGGAATCAGGGCGCTCCGGGGCAGGGAGGGTCAAGGCTGGCCTGGGAAATGTTGTGGGGGCCGCGATCAGACTGGGGGGGGGGGGGGGGGGGGGGGGGGGGTGTGTGGCGGGAGGGCTGGAGGGGCAGCACTATGGGGGTCCTGGGTTGGCCAGCGATCAAGCTGGCCAGCAAACAGGGAGACTGACCCTGATCGGGGCCACTGCGCTGTCCGGAGCTCTCAGACTCTGGCGCGAATAGGCCCCGTCCCCGGGTTTTTAATGAGATTCTGCAGTGCACGGAGTGGGGAGATTCGAGTGTGAAGTTGCATTGAAAAAGCAGTCGTGATCTAGAACAGTTTTCCCACCAATTCAGCACTTTTGGGAGAATCGTCCCCCAAGGTACTATCACCTCTTTGCAGGAGCGGGGTGGTGGGGGCTGGGGGCAGGGGGGTGGGGGATGGGGGGGGGGCTGGGGACAGGGGGGTAGGGGGGGCAGTGGGGGGCCCAACAGGATGTTACCTTCTTGGCTCAGTGCAGCAAAATGAGGAAAATAATCTCCAGTGGAGCAACAACAGATTCCGTGCTGGCTGTTACATGTTAATGTCACGCTGTTTGTGCTAATCAGTCAAGTGGAAAATTTAGTTGACAATGTAGGATTGCATTATCCAGCTGACACATCAGCACACCGACCCCAACAACCAGTTGTTAGCAAGGAGAGAGACAATCGGCCAGACTATTAACTGGGAGGTGCACTCTGCAGAACCATAATCTCCAGCATTCTGAAGGGAACTAACTGCATATCATCCAGTGACTCTTGATCACGCATGATCACATTTTAATCTTTCAAAGCTGATGGTTAGAGGCAGCCCCAGCAGCAGACTAGAACTTTCCCTGTTGCAATATTATGACGTTCTGCTCTAATAATTACAAGAATTAGGAAGCCTGGCTGTGGCCTCTTGGTGTAACTGGAGCACAGAATAATTCACAGCGAGAAGAACTCGCACATGAATTGTCTGCTCCCAGACTGCTTTGGGAAATTGTACAGAGCATGTTAATATAAAGACTGATTTAAGGTACGTTGGCACTTTCAGCAGTTTCAGAACAGTGAAGTAATTACACAGTTGCAAATAGTTTCTTTTTAATTGCCTTGGGGCCGACTCCCAAACGTAAGGGATGATACAAAGTGTGCTTGTCCTCTGCATTTCTGCCCCCAGCCAACACCTTAATTGTTTTTTTTTAACCATGAATAATGTCTCTTGCTCCAAATTCCAACCTGTAACTAACCCTACCAATGCTTTATGGGTGATTGTGCTTCTTTCCTGGCGAAGGGAGAAGTGGAAGATGGTTCGAAATAATCGCTTGATATCAGGGACTTGAAATTCTGAAGGTATGCAATCGACTGGAGGCATGTAGTATTTCCATTTGAATTGCAGGAAAATCGTGACTCTGTTTTTTTCCTTACACAAATTAAATGTGTCGAATATTGTGGGTTCCTTAAATCACCAACATTAAGGACCTCCAACAAAGGTAATTTATTCCTAAACTCAACAGCTATAGACATAGAAACATAGAAGCAGGAGGAGGCCATTCGGCCCTTCGAGCCTGCTCCACCATTCATAATGATCATAGCTAATCATCAAATTCAATATCCAGATCCCCCCCTCACCCCCCCCCCCCCCCGCCCCCGCCATATCCCTTGATCCTTTTAGCCCCAAGAGCTATATCTAATTTCTTCCAAAAACACGCAATGTCTTGGCCTCAACTACTTTCTGTGGTAGTGAATTCCACACATTCACCACTCTCTGGGTGAAGAAATTTCTCATCCCCTCAGTCCTAAAAGGCTCAAACTATCGCCTCTAGTTCTGGACTCCCCCACTATGGTGAACATTCCTTCTGAATCTACCCTGTCTAACCCTGTTAGAATTTTACAAGTTTCTGTGAGATCCCCTCTCACTCTTCTCCAATGAATACAATTTTAACCGACTTAGCCTGTCCTCATATACAACACTTGTGCTCTGCCCGCGCTCCCAAGGATAACACATGGCCTCTTTTGTAGCCTCTTCATCATTTTCTCATATGGCCACTCGGTCTATAAAATATAAGGACTGAGGCCCATTGCTGGCTGCGCTACATAGCTCAGCAGTCCAGCAGCTATCAGCCCCTGATGTTAAATGAAAGGAGGAGAGCATGGTGCATTCACAGGATATACAAACTCCCACTTTTTTTCTATTCTGGCAGCTAAGTTTCAGCCAGCAAAGGAATTGTTCAATTCCTGCCTGGACAGAACCGCTTTATCTACCTGGGATGGTCTGTGGTCTAAAGAAAGTCACACTTTGGCTTTTAAGCATTCACATATTCTTTTATTTTGACAATCAAAAGAAAGAAGTTCAATTTATTACTCCCCTCAACAATTAAAACCATAAACAAAAAAGATGACTGAATTACCAGATAGTTTGTTTTTCGTGGTGATTTGAGACAGAAATGTTGACCTGGACACTGGGAGAATGGGCTTTCACGAACAAGACTGTTTTTTATATAGTGAACTTTATAATAAATATTTAGAACTTTATTTTGTTTCATCTCGACATGGCTCCTGAGGCCTGCCCATGGTGAATACTAGATGAGTTGACATGGAAGGTGTAAAGACAAAGGGTAGAGGGTGAGGGTCACAAGTTAGCACCAAACTTGAGTAGGGGTTATTAGAGGCCTTGGGGATGGGCGGGGATCAAGTTGGCATGAGTTAACATTAAGTTGGAATGAGGCTATAAAGGGCAATCGGATGGCTCATGAGTTAGCACTAAGTTAGCATAGGTCCTGTAAGGGGCAATGAGGATTGGTGCGGAGTTCATGAATTGGCATGGAGAATATGACGGTTATTGGGGGTAGGTGGGGGAGGGGGGGCAAAGGTTGGCATGAGTTGATATCTATGGTTATGGGAAATGGGTGGGAGGGTGAGGGGATATGAAGGATGAGGGTTAGAGCATCTAATGTTTGAGAACATAACCACAACAATGTCCCAGATTACTGAAATGGGTCTATTAAACCTCCCCCCCCCCCCAGAACAAAGATCCCTTCATTCGGGGCACTTTTTCCCGAGGCACATGTGGCGAGCCTGACTCCTGCTACTCAACCTGGGAGTGAAAATCCAAGTCCAAGGCAGTTTCCATCACAAGTAAGGGTCAGGGAGTCCTTGTATAATTAAGGTCAATGGGATCAGGAGGAAACTCCTTTGGTGCTCAAGTCAAACCGAGCCCAAAGACAGATGGTTATAGTTATTATCACAGTCACATGGCTTGATTGTTTGAGTTCCTTCGGGTCATTCACTTGGTCCACCACCTTCTACTACTAACAATAATCTTCTGACAGGAGTCGAACCATTCATAGATGATTCAACAATGTTCAGCTTCCTTTGCAACACTATATGATGCAGCCCATGCCAGCCCACTGCAGGACCAAGACATCATCCATGTTCGGCCAGTCACATTTGCCTGCTGCAAAAATACCAGGTGATAATCATCTCAAAGAACAAAGAACAAAGAAAAGTGCAGCACAGGAACAGGCCTTCAGACCTCCAACCCGTGCCAATCATGATGCCCTCAGCTAAAAGAAAATCTGTCCTTACTCAGTCCATATCCCTCTATTCCATCCCTCCCTATTCATGCACCCATCCAGATGCCTCTTACATGTTCTGATGTGCCTGCTTCTACCGCCTCCTCTGTAAGTGCATTCCAGCCACCCACCACTCTGCATAAAAAACTTTCCCCGCACATCTCCCTTAAACTTTCCCCCCCCTCATCTTGAACCTGTACTCCTTTGTAATTGATACCTCCAAAGAACAAAGAACAAAGAACAGTACAGCACAGGAAACAGGCCCTTCGGCCCTCCAAGCCTGTGCCGCTCCCTGGTCCAACTAGACTAATCGTTTGTATCCCTCCATTCCCAGGCTGCTCATGTGACTATCCAGGTAAGTCTTAAACGATGTCAGCGTGCCTGCCTCCACCACCCTACTTGGCAGCGTATTCCAGGCCCCCACCACCCTCTGTGTAAAAAACATCCCTCTAATATCTGAGTTATACTTCGCCCCTCTCACCTTGAGCCCGTGACCCCTCGTGAACGTCACTTCTGATCTGGGAAAAAGCTTCCCACCGTTCACCCTATCTATCCCCTTCATAATCTTGTACACCTCTATTAGATCTCCCCTCATTCTCCGTCTTTCCAGGGAGAACAACCCCAGTTAACCCAATCTCTCCTCATAGCTAAGACCCTCCATACCAGGCAACATCCTGGTAAACCTTCTCTGCACTCTCTCCAATGCCTCCACGTCCTTCTGGTAGTGCGGCGACCAGAACTGGACGCAGTACTCCAAATGTGGCCTAACCAGCGTTCTATACAGCTGCATCATCAGACTCCAGCTTTTATACTCTTCCCCCGTCCTATAAAGGCAAGCATACCATATGCCTTCTTCACCACCTTCTCAACCTGTGTTGCCACCTTCAAGGATTTGTGGACTTGCACACCTAGGTCCCTCTGTGTTTCTATATTCCTGATGACTCTGCCATTTATTGTATAACTCCTCCCTACATTATTTCTTCCAAAATGCATCACTTCGCATTTATCTGGATTAAACTCCATCTGCCACCTATCCGCCCAATTTTCCAGCCTATCTATATCCTGCTGTATTGCCCGACAATGCTCTTCGCTATCCGCAAGTCCACCCTGGGAAAAAGACTCTGACTATCCACCCCTCTATGCCTCTCATAATTTTGTAGACCTCTATCAGGTCTCCCCTCAGCCTCTGAATTTCCAGTGAAAACAATCCTAGTTCATTCAATCTCTCCTCATAGCCAACGCTCTCGAGATCAGGCAACATCCTGATGAACCTTCTTTGCTCTCTCTCTAAAGCTTCCATGTCCTTCTGGTAGTGTGGTGACCAGAACTGCACGCAATACCCCAAATGCAGCCTAACCAAGGTTTTATATAGCTGCAACATAATTTCTTGCACTCAATGCCCCAACCAATGAAGGCAAGCAAGCCATGTGCCTTCTTAATTACCTTAATCTCCAACAACAAAAGGTCCAATCACCCTACCCTAACCTTTAATAGTACCTCTATGGGTGCAGTAATGTTGGGATTACAGTACTGGACTAGTAATTCAGAAATCTGAACCAAAATACATGAGTTCAAATCTCATCTTCAAAGTTTGAGAATCTGAATTCAGTTTTTACCAAATCAGTAAATCCCATGAAATTATCAGATTGTCTTCGAAAAACAAATGATTTTTCTATATTCCTTCATGGAATGTGGGTGTCGATGGCAAGGCCAACATTTGTTGCCCATTCCTAATTGGCCTTGCACTGAATGGCTTCCTGAGCCATTCCAGAGGGCACTTATGAATCAACCACATTGATGTGGCTCTGGAGTCACATGTAGGCCAGACTGGGTAAGGATGGTAGATTTTCTTCCCTAAAGGACATTAGCGAACCAGATGGGTTTTTACAACAATCAATGATAGTCTCATAGTTGCCATTGCTGGAACTAGCTTTCAATTCCAGATTTATTAATTGAATGTAAATTCTTCTATCAGCTGCCATGGTGGGATATGAAGCAGCATCCTTAGAGTGTTAGCCTGGGCCTCTGGATTCTGAGCCTAACTGGTTCACCAATATTCTTCACAAACTGGAAGGGAATCTGCCACTTTCTCTCAGTCTGATGCCGATGCAACTCTAGTCTCACAATGTGGGGGAGTCTGGCCGAGTAAGCTACTTTGGAAGTAAGGGCAGCAGGATCTTGCAGTGGGTGAAGATTTCCCAACACCACCATCTCAGGAAATTCAGATTACTCCGTAGTCGGCAGCCTTGCCTGTGATGTCCACATCCCAAGAATGAATATAAAAAAACTCACCATCTGCAATCTGAGCTTATAATTGATCAGAAGCTTTACTGGACCAGCTACGAGAACAATGCAGAATCAGAGTACACTGAGAACAGTGCCGAACCTGACCCTCTAAGGCCTCTCCATCTAATTCTCAAGTCAGGAGTGGGATACCACTTGCCTCGATGTGTGCAGCTCCAGAGGTATTTAGGTTCTGCAGCATGTGGGGCTAAGAATTCTGTTTGATTAGAGTCTCCTACCATTGAAGGTGATATCTAACCTCCCCATCCGCAACATGCAGTGGCTGCAACATGCACTGTTTACAGAAACACAGTGGTAACTTGCTAAAACTATATTGAGAATCATCGAATCCCTACAGTGCAGAAGGAGGCCATTCGGCCCATTATACATGCACCAACAACAATTCCACTCAGGCCCTAACCCTGCAACCCCACGTATTGACCCTGCTAATCCTCATGACACTAAGGGGAAATTTACCATGGTCAATCCATCTAACCCGCACATCTTTGGAGAGTGGGAGGAAACCAGAGCACCCAGAGGAAACCCACGCAGACACGGGGGAATGTGCAAACTCCACACAGGCAGTGCCGCCCAAGAAAGCTTGTGACTTCCAGCATTAAGAAATGGTATGGGAACACTGTCCCCATCAAGTTTCTGCCCACATAACACTACCCTTACAGAGACCCATGGGGCGGCACGGTGGCACAGTGGTTAGCACTGCTGCCTCACAGCGCCAGGGACCCAGGTTCACTTCCTGGCTTGGGTCACTATCTGTACTGAGTCTGCACGTTCTCCCCATGTCTGTGTGGGTTTCCTCCGGGTGCTCCGGTTTCCTCCCATAGTCCGAAAGAGTTGCTGGTTAGGGTGCATTGGCCATGCTAAATTCTCCCTCAGGGTACCCGAACAGGCGCCAGAGTGTGGCAACTCAGGGATTTTCACGGTAACTTCATTGCAGTGTTAATGTAAGCCTACTGGTGACTAATAAATAAACCTCAACTTTAAAACTGCTATTCCTTCATCTTTGCCGGGTTAAAGTCCTGGCATTCCCTACCTAACACCACTCCAAAGGTACGATTGCCACAAAGACAGCAACGATTCTAGGAAATAGTATGCCACCCCCTACTCAGGGAAAAAAGGATGAACAATAAATGCAACCTTACCAGCGTTCCCCATACCCGAAGAAGAAAACTATCTTTTAAAAAGTCTCATATATCCTCCTATGTATAGAGAAAATTAATGTGACATCTCATCCAGTAGAAGCATTTCCAACAATGCAAGACTCACTTAATCGAAGTCCAAATTACATGTTCAAGTACACGGAGGAGTTTGAACCCATGACCTCTGATTTAGCTGCAAGATTGCAAGCAACTGAGCTAAACTGAAACTTAAAACCACAAAAGCAATTGCTAAAACATTTTACTTAATGGTTAGAATATTCGCCAGTAATAAGTCTTCTCAATCTACTTACATATTAAAATTTCTGTTAGCTTTCAATCATTATCCTTCCATCCCCATGCATCCAGATTTCTAATGGCTGCTCCTCAATAGCAAATTGAATAAAAGGTCAAGGACATTACACTTGGTATATGAAATTCGTTTCCTTTTATTGAGTGCCACAGATGTTTTGTGGAATGTAAGGTGCATATTTCTCTTCCTACCATCTGTATAAGAAAAGCAATTCAAATAAAACATGGAACAGAAAATAAAGAATAGCTGTCTCTTTTCATTGCTGATTTTATTGGAAAGGCAAAGAAATAAATTTAACTTGAAGATTTATGGAATGTCTTATTATTTCACCTTATTAACACTCTGCTTTCATGAGTAATATATTTCCTGCAGTAAACACAAAACACAGGTGCAGAGTGATATTTATGTCTTATCTAGACAATGAACATGGCCATTTCAGGATAGGATGAATTTTTTCATCGAAAATGTATCCCCAGGTCGAATTAGCAGAAATGAGTACATCAAGTACCTTCAGATTGGGGGCAATTCCCCGACCCCATTAGACAGCCGGGGTGTGGAGTCGCGATGCCCCGGTGAATGGAACGCCAGCCGAAAATCGGGATTCCCTAGGGGCACTAGGGCTCTTGGGATTAACCCGAGCCACCCCGCCCCACTGGCCCCAATCGAGTTCCAAGCCAAAGTGGGTGAAAACCTGATAATAATGCAAATTTGAATGTCATTAGTGGGTTTGACAGGTCATTCATCAGCCTCCCACCATCCACCCGGCCTACCAGCGGAAATGGCACCGGGCGGGCTTTACATGTGCTATCCACAAGATGGGACATGCCGTGCTAGACCCCGAGAGTCCAGGGGTGCACAACCAACCCCTCAAAAAAGAGGGGGATCCTCCCTCTCCACCTCTCAAATCACAGGTCACCCAACCCACACACACACGCAGGCATGAAAGTGGCCCAACCAATGTCCCTCAGCCCCCTTCCCCCTCAGACCACCCACTCAGCCTCACTCCCCCCCCCTCAGACCACCTTCAGCCCCACTTCTCCCTCAGACCACCCACTCAGTCTCCCCTTCACTCCTCAGACCTCTCCCCCCAACTCACCCTCTGTTCAGGCCACATGCTTTGGCAGTGCCAACAGTGCACTGCCCCCAGCACCCTGGCACTGACACTCTGGCCTGGCTTTACTTCCTTTTTACAAGCATTTTGAAAAAGGTCACAGGCTGTCAATCAGGCTTAGACTCTGTCAACATTGTGGTCAGGATCAATGGGGCACTTGAGATCCATTCAAGCATGAAGGTAAATGAAAAGAAACACAGGTGGCTGGAGGATGACAGAAATCCATTGAGCTGTCAATGTAATCTTTCTCAAAGCACTGCACATTGAATTTGTTAGAGTTCAAAGGGTTCCAATGGAATGGAGAGGGTTGCAAATAATTCAACCTGCCAGGAAGCCTCAGCAACTTCAAATCAAAGCTGTGTGCATACATTGAGGCTGAGTGCACAGCTGTGCAGACTGGAGCCACCTCCCCCTCCCCACCCTCCAAGGTGGAATTAACATCTTGGGCGGAATTTTCCCAGAACAATTCTAAGTGTCATAATGATGAGAAAACAGGAATTCTCTGCGGCGGTCTCAAAGGTGCGCTTTGCATTGTTGGGAGCTTGGTGTTGTTACAGGGCGTAGCCTATACATGCCAGCGAAACTGGCTTCAGAGTGCTCAACCGCCAGTGTACCACGATGTACCGGGAGAGGCTCTCCCACCCCGCCCCATGGACATTGGACCCCTCCCATTGTGACATGCTCTCCCCCCCACCCCGTCATGGGTTGCCCACATTGATGGGTCCCCTGACTGACCCCGAACATGACTCCCCCATCATGATCCCCTTCACAATACACCCCTGCATGACGTCCCTGCATAACCCCTTGGCATACCCCCCCTCCCCCTTAATTGCTCCCACCCAAAAACACGCTCGTCCTCCCTGTCAAAGGGGTCTGTTTACACCTGCACCTTCTGACAGGGAGAAGGGAAATCTCTGCTGCAGAATGGAGTGCTGCAATGATTTAAAAGCCTGCCAGGAAACCAGGAGACATGGAGGTTAAAGTAACTGGATCACTTCAGAATTTTCACCACTGACAGGCAGGAATGCAGATGTTGATCATAGGGCTGCTGGAAATCACCACGCTAAGGGAGCGGTGAGGTCAATCCTTGGCCCCAGCCCGAACCCACCCAACCCCCAGAACCCTTAAGGCACCCTTCCTCAAGAGCAGAGGGGTAAATGGCCACTGGGCAAACCTCCCTGAGCCCCCTCAGGGCCCAAAGCACCAGTGTCAGTGCCAGGGTGCCAGGGGACAATGCACCATTGGCACTGCCAAGGCACGTGGCCTAAAGGGGTGCTGAGTAGGGGGTCCGAGTAGGAAGGGGGCCTCAGTGGGGGATCTGGGAGGGGGGGTCGGGTTGGGTCACCCTCATGCATGGTGTGAGGGATAACCATGTTATTTGTGGCTGGGGGGGAGGATGCCCCTCTTTGGTGAGGGGTTGGCGGGTTGGCGGTGCTCTCCTGATCAGTGGCGGTGGGAGCCACTATTTAATTTTTGGGGGGGCAAGGGTCTGTCTCCAAGTGCCAACTTGGAACAGAGGGGCTGTTCGAAATGAGGGGTTGTTTGAAATGAGCTTATTAGCATCTTCCAAGTGGGCAAATCCCACCTGATAGACGTTGCCAGCGCCAGTGAGAAACATTTCCATTTTCCTGCTGACATGGGCACTTACTCTCACAACAGGAGAATCGGATCCAATAAGGCTGAGTATTCTTCTAATATCCAGATTTGTAAATATAACACTTATTCTGACGCTAAGAATCAAACTCAGGGGGGAATTTTGTCGGTGCCATGGTGGGGGAGGAGTGGGTGCCTGACGATAGGCCCAAAAGCCAAGAGCAAGACCAGCATTTGTAGGATGCTCACCCACATGTTCCGACCATCTGACAATTAATTCACTGGATCTCCTATCCCCATGTGATCTCACATGGTGGGCAGGATGAATAACGTGACCCGCCTCGTGTTTCGAAGATATTGGCCAGTAGCGGGATCTTCTAGTCCCGCCGTTGCCAATGGGGGTTACTGTCGAATGCATCCCTCAATGCCGTGAACCTTCGGTGGGGGTGCACCATCGGCAGTCCGGAAGATCCCGCCGGTGTGAACGGCCGAAAAGTTCCAGTCTACATTTTTTTTATAGAGTAAATATAGACATCCTCATGGATATTTCTCAAATTTTAAAGAGCAGGACAAAAACCTTTTAAAATGGCTGAAACTATGTCTGTCTGCGACCCTCAAACAAAAGGAGCTCCCTTGGCAGTATCAATGGAATTACGAAATCAATGGTAGAGGAGAGGGAGCGAGTGCAAGTGAATGAGGGCATTCAAGTAGTTAAAGGAGAAGAGGGCGAGGGAGAGGTTGATGGCGTTTCATCAAATCGGGTCCAGATAAAAGCTGGAATAAAGATACTTTGCCTGAATGCACGAAGCATTCGGAACAAAGTTAATGAGTTGATGGTGCAAATCAGCACAAATGGGTATGATCTAGTGGCCATTACAGAAACGTGGCTGCAGGGAGACTAGGACTGGGAGATGAATATCCAGGGGTATCAGGCATTTAGGAAGAATAGACAGGAAGGAAAAGGTGGTGGGGTAGCTCTGTTAATAAAAGATAATATCAGGGTAGTAGTGAGGGATGACATAGGCTCTAAGGAACAAAACGTGGAATCATTATGGGAAGAGATAAGGAATAGTAGGGGGAGAAAGACACTAGTAGGCGTGGTCTATAGGCCCCCAAATAATAATGTTGAGGTGGGGAGGGCTATAAACAAGCAAATAATGGATGCATGCAAAAACGGAACGGCAATAATCATGGGGACTTCAACCTGCATATTGATTGGCTGACTCAAGTTGGAAGGGGTGGGATGGCGGAAGAGTTCTTAGAATGCAGTCGGGATAGTTACCTTGAACAGTATGTTACAGAAGCGACGAGGGAACGAGTTATCTTAGATCTGGTAATGTGTAACGAGGTAGGTAGAATTAAGGATGTTCTTGTGAAGGACCCTCTTGGGTCAAGTGATCACAATATGGTCGAATTTCTGGTACAAATGGAAGAGGAGAAAGTAGGGTCCCATGCCAGTGTCCCCAGTTTGAACAGAGGGAAGTACGATAGGATGAGGGCTGAATTGGCTAAGGTGGACTGGGAGAGCAGACTGGTAGGTAGGACAGCTGAGGAACAGTGGAGGATTTTTAAGGAGATCCTTTTCAGTACTCAGCAACAATATATTCCGGTGATAAATCATAGAAATCATAGAAATCATAGAAACCCTACAGTACAGAAAGAGGCCATTCGGCCCATCGAGTCTGCACCGACCACAATCCCACCCAGGCCCTACCCCCATATATTTTACCCACTAATCCCTCTAATCTATGCATCCCAGGACACTAAGGGGCAATTTTAGCATAGCCAATCAACCTAACCCGCACATCTTTGGATTGTGGGAGGAAACCGGAGCACCCGGAGGAAACCCACGCAGACACGAGGAGAATGTGCAAACTCCACACAGACAGTGACCCGAGCCGGGAATCGAACCCAGGTCCCTGGAGCTGTGAAGCAGCAGTGCTAACCACTGTGCTACCGTGCCGCCCAAAGAAATAAAGAAGGACTGTAAGAAAAGGGATAACCAGCCGTGGATAACGAAGAAAATTAAGGAGAGTATTAAATTAAAGACCGATGCGTACAGAGTGGCCAAAAATAGTGGAGAATCGGAAGATTGGGAAAACTTTAAGAAACAACAAAGAACGACTTAGAAAGCGATAAAGAAAGGAAAGATAGGTTATGAAACTAGGCTAGCTCTAAACATAAAAAATGATAGTAAAAGCTTTTACAAATATATAAAAAGGAATAGAGTGGCAAGAGTGAATGTTGGACCCTTGGAGGACGAGAGGGGGTATTTAATAGTGGGAAATGAGGAAATGGCTGTAACTTTAAATAAGTTTTTTGTGTCGGTCTTCACAGTGGAAGACACAAATAGTTTACCGAATATTAACAATAGAGGGTTGGTAGGAGGAGAGGTACTCAATACAATTAATGTTACCAGGGAGGCAGTGCTTGGTAGACTAACGGGACTGAAGGTGGACAAGTCCCCGGGCCCAGATGGAATGCATCCCAGGGTACTGAAAGAAATGTCAGAGGTAATAACGGATGCGTAGTGGATATTTATCAAAATTCGTTGAATTCTGGGGTAGTGCCGGCGGATTGGAAAACGGCTAATGTTACGCCGCTGTTTAAAAAAGGAAATAGACAAAAGGCGGGTAACTACAGGCCGGTTAGCTTAACGTCTGCAGTTGGAAAAATGCTGGAATCCATCATTAAAGAAGAAATAGCAGTCCATCTGGATAAGAATGGTTTGATTAAGCAGACGCAGCATGGATTCATGAGGGGAAAGTCGTGCTTGACGAACTTGTTGGATTTTTATGAAGATGTGACTAGTGCGGTTGACGGAGGGGAACCGGTGGATGCGGTGTTTTTGGATTTCCAAAAGGCGTTCGATAAGGTGCCTCACAAAAGGTTGCTGAAGAAGATTGGGTCACACGGAGTTGGGGGTAGGGTGTTAGCGTGGATTGGGGATTGGCTATCCGACAGGAAGCAGAGAGTCGGAATAAATGGGTGCTTTTCTGGTTGGCGGATGGTAACTAGTGGCGTGCCGCAGGGATCGGTACTCGGGCCGCAACTATTTACCATTTACTTAGACGATCTGGAGGAGGGGACTGAGTGTAGGGTAACAAAGTTTGCAGACAACACAAAGATAAGTGGAAAAGTGAATTGTGTGGAGGGCGTAGAAGGTCTGCAGCGAGATTTGGACAGGCTGAGTGAGTGGGCGAGGATCTGGCAGATGGAGTATAACATTGACAAATGTGAGGTTATTCACTTTGGAGGAAATAATAGCAAATTGGATTATTATCTAAATGGAAAAAAATTACAACATGCTGCTGTGCAAAGGGGCCTGGGGGTCCTTGTGCATGAGACGCAAAAACCCAGTCTGCAGGTGCAACAGGTGATCAAGAAGGCAAATGGGATGTTGGCCTATATCGCAAGGGGGATAGAATATAAAAGCAGAGATGTCTTGCTGCATCTGTACAGGGCATTGGTGAGGCCGCAGCTGGAATACTGTGTGCAGTATTGGTCCCCTTATTTGTGGAAGGATATATTGGCCTTGGAGGGAGTGCAGAGAAGGTTCACCAGGTTGATACCAGAGATGAGGGGTGTTGATTATGAGGAGAGACTGAGCAGATTGGGTTTGTATTCGTTGGAATTTAGAAGGCTGAAGGGGGATCTTATAGAGACCTATAAGATAATGAAAGGGCTGGATAGGGTAGAGGTGGAGAGATTCTTTCCACTTAGAAAGGAAGCTCGAAGTAGAAGGCACAGCCTCAAAATAAAGGGGGGTCAGTTTAGGACAGAGCTGAGGAGGAACTTCTTCTCTCAGAGGGTGGTGAATCTCTGGAATTCTCTGCCCACTGAGGTGGTGGAGGCTACCTCGTTGAATATGTTTAAAACGCGGATAGATGGATTCTTGATCGGTAAGGGAATTAAGGGTTATAGGGATCAGGTGGGTAGGTGGAACTGATCCACTTCAGATCAGCCATGATCTTATTGAATGGCGGGGCAGGCTCGAGGGGCTAGATGGCCTACTCCTGCTCCTATTTCTTATGTTCTTATGTTCTTAAGTATCGAAGAAGTTTGCACCTCGTTATCTCTGAAGTGAAGCTAACAACCTCCCTGTGGGATGGAAAGACCAAATTCAAAGAGAACGATACCAAGGCTTTCGACATTCCATAACTCAGGTTGGCCAACCGGACAAAGGGCACAGCAGCCTTCCTTTCAATTCTTAAAGATTGGGACATTTAACCATCTTGGGGAATCAGACGAGAGATATGCATCCCTTATCAAAAACAATGTGAGGCACAGCGGTTAGCACTGCTGCCTCACTGCACCAGGGACACGGATTCGATTCCTGGTTGGGGGCACTGTCTGTGCAGAGTCTACACGTTCTCCCTGTGCCTGCGTGGGTTTCCTTCGGTTTCTCCGGTTTCCTCCCACAGTCCAAAAGATGTGCTGGTTAGGTGCATTGGCCGTGCTAAATTCTCCCCTAATGTACACGAACAGGCGCCAGAGTGTGGCGACTGGGGGATTTTCACAGTAACTTCATTGCAGTGTTAATGTAAACCTACTTGTGACACTAATAATAAATACATCAACAGAGCTCGGGAATCTTATTCTCCGGCTGTTAAAACATGTCTGCCATTTTACCATCTAACTAGCAGCAATGCAGAAAAGGGGCTCTGCCCAGAATGAATACCTGGCCCCATCCACACTGTTTCTGCTGGAACTTTTGTAGCATTATCCACAAGACTGATTGATCCCTGCATGCCAACCTCACCATGTGAAGTCAACACCATTACAAAAGTAAATTAAACTGCACCAATTTTCAATTCACTGATCTCCATGAAGGAATACCTCAGTGCACTTTCATTCTGGACTCTGGACCTACGTGAAACAATATTTCTTTCCTTGGTTGTCTCTGCACTATAAATCTTTCTTCTCTCTGTCATTCTTTTATTATATAAGTGCAAAGGAAGCACCATTCCTATTCTCCTCACATGTTTTAGTGTGTGCAAATAAACGAAACATTTGAACTAATCCTATCTCAAGTTTGCTGTGGAGTTATGAATAGAAAATTGGATTGATCCAAACTGAAGGGACAGTTGGTGAGAGGAGAAATCAGTACTGTTTCATTTAGCCCCCCTCCTGTCTATAACACTTTGTAATATGGGGCCCACTCCAGCTGAACAGCCTCAATAGTATGACTGATAGTGGGACCCACTTCTGGGACTACACGTGGCAGAGATGATGCCATGGGAGCAGGATGCCCTCCCAATTAGGGTAAATGGGATCTGATGGCACAGCGGCCTGTCAGGTAGACAGTAAAATTGGGGAGGGGGCATGGATGGCAGTTGCCATGGGGCAGCCATTGGCAATGGCACACTCCCTGCATCACAGAGTGCCTGATTAGAAGGGCCACCCAATAACCCCCATCCCCTCAAAGCCTGTGCCCACCGAGAGGCAACCTGGGTTCACCAGTCTCCCCTCACCGCTCACCACTGGTAAAATACCAATAGTGGCAGGATCAGTCTTTAATTGGTCAGTTAAATGGTTCCATTGGTCTCTTGGCAAAGGGAACATGTTCTGCCACTGGTGGAATGTCTTGGAAGTGGGAAAATGATGGGCTTTTTTATGGAGCTTCCCATGCCTCCTAGCCCATTCCAAGAGGACTGGTAAAATCGAGCTCCTGAGAAGATCCAGAGATCAGTACATGTATGTGTTGAATGAATTGCTCTCAGTCAGAGCATTGATCTGAGTATCACAAGTGGCACAATCTGGGAAAAACCCACCCAGATTGCTATTCCTGATGGCTATCCATTGGCTTGGAAATGGAACAATAGTGGAATGAGATTTGGCTTCATTTTCCTCAGAGTTGGATACCCCAGTAAAACCCACCGTCTAGATGTCTACATGAAAAATGAGCATTTGAATGAACTATGGAAGGGCACCAATGGAAACCCAGCAAAGTCACCGCACCCAGGAAAGAGATCAAAATGGGAAAACATTAAAGAAGCTTCCACTTAGAGCCAACATAGTGGAATGGCATAAATGTTAAGACAGTTGGGTTTGTGCCTCAGTAATTTAGTTCACAGCAAGGACCATTTCCATTTCATTATTGTGCAGTAGGTCAAATGTAGGTTGATAGGTCCCCCCGAAAAAGGAAGAGAAATTAAAGGGTAGCCATTCCTGTGGGGCCTCTCCTCAGTGCCAGAGGGCTGAGCCATTAAAAATGTTTTGAAGACTTGAGATTTCCAGCCTGGAAAGGAGGCATCTGAGAAGAATGCAAGATGGTGAAGGAAATGGAAAATTGAATCCAGGACATTACATTGAATTACATTACAACTTAGGACAAAGAGACAGAGAATTAAATTAATGAACAGTAAACCTAAGACTGATAGGAGGAGGTTATCCACAAATAGCTTAGTGATGGAAAAATAACCCTGGAATTATCCAGGAAACACAAATGGAGGGACTTTGGGATCTTTCTGAATGAATGAATGAATGAATGAATGGAGAAGGAAGGATCTTATTGCTTTATGGTGATAAGAAGGGGTTTCTTAATGCTGGCATACTGTGTTTAATTACCTCAGGATTAGTTTCACCCCAAATCTAGTTTGTTTAATCTTAGATAAGGAAATGACTTTCTTTTAATTAGGTACAAGTACTCAGCTGGTAATCTAGGCATGGAACTGAGTTGTACAGACCAAAAATGTTCCAGGTGCCATGTTAGTTTTTAAAGTTTTTTAAAGTTTATTTATTAGTCACAAGTAGGCTTACATTAATACTGCAATGAAGTTACTGTGAAAATCCCCTAGTCGCCACACTCCGGCATCTGTTCGGGTACACTGAGAGAGAATTTAGCATGGCCAATTCACCTAACTCACACATCTTTCGGACTGTGGGAGGAAACCGGAGCACCCGGAGGAAACCCACGCAGACACAGGGAGAATCTGCAAACATCAAACAGACAGTGACCCGAGCCGGGAATCAAACCCAGGTGCCTGGTGCTGTGAGGCAGCAGTGCTAATCACTGTGCTACCGTGCCAGATTTTAGGGTTATTAAAATGATGGTAACCAAATAGAGTATATTTTCCTTCATTGCTAAGTTTGCAACTCTGAGCAAGACAGACAGGATTCTGATGGAAGATCACAGAGCTGAAATGTTAACTCTGTTTCTCTCTCCACAGATGCTGCCTGACCTGTTGAGTATTTCCAGTATTTTCTTATTTTTAATTCAAATTTCCAGCTTTTGCAGCATTTTGCTTTTGTGATGTAGGCCTGTATCTATGCTGAGTATTTGAACTTGGCCAGAGTGGCAGTAGGTATATAACAATTAACCATTTATTCCCTTGGGAATGAAAAGTTGGTAGCGGTTCCTGCCCTAAGTTCTAGACAGCCATCCCTACTGAAAGTGAGTAGTTTTTGGAGCAGAGTTTTCAGGACAGGATTAGAATCATCTGGGGTGACCTTCACAGTCAGACTTTGACGTAAGGACTTAGGTAATAGAAAGACTTTCTACTTTTGGAAGCCATCCCTTTAATGAAGGATACAGCTTTCAAGTGTGCATGGGGCAAAATTGAACAGCAAAAAGTATTAAATGGAAGCGAATACTGCTCTAATATCTATATTTTCCACAAAAATTAACAGAGGGAAAAATGCATTAATCAAGATTGGCAAAAAATTCTTATCAACAACTCAGAATTAAAGAATATTGTTTTGTTGTATCTTCCATCTCCTAACTCTGCCCTCTACAACAAAACGTGGTAATTGGAAAAAGCACAATCAAGTATCTGTATAAAACCTGAACATGGAACATTAGCAGTCACCAATAGGGATCCTTAGTACTCGTGTAAATGATGAAAAATGTAAATGATCCCTTTATGAAAACATCAAATAGAAGATAAATGAATTGATGCTTATTCAGAAATTGCATAATTTTTCCTTGAAAACTACGATAATGCCGATATAGGCAAAAAGTGTGTTTTTTTTCACTGCTAAGCTCACTGTTGCAGAACGGCATTGAAGAGAATGAGACAATAGGAAGGGGGACTGCTATTTGCAAGGAGCTGTGTGTGACATGAGGAATGAGTTCAGAGGGATTTTAGCCTATGAGACAATTTGTCAGTTTCAGAAATGGTGCTGGTGATTTGCCTCATAAAATCTGCCAGAGGCTTTGCAAGCTGGCTGTCAAATAGGTAATGTGATTACCAGCAGCGCTCCTGTAGTGGGAAGCATCTGTTTAAGTAAATGAGGCTAATATGAAATGTTGTCCTCTCACTTGCTCTCTTGCGCTCTCGTGTCGGCCGTTTATTTGCTTTTGCGGGGAGAGTTGTAATTCAGTAGCAGCCACCTGTCCCTGACATGCTTTTAAAACACATTACCAGCTTGAAGATGGTGTTCACGGAAAACTTGGACAGAAAGTGAGTGGCTATCGGTGAAGATCCCTGGCTCAGGAGAGTCTCGGCTTTCACACCCAAGATCTTGGACTGGCTCCAAAATGCAGAACCTGTGACTTCTCGTTCCCTCCAAACTTCAACAATGACTGAGTTTGACTTCAGACAAGCTGGGAATTTTACTGCTGTGGTTTTGCACCGACCAACCTTGGCCACCGACGTGGAGGACCCGGTGGGTAAACCGTCAAACATTTACACCTATGTGGCAATATTTCTCAGTCTCTTGGTGCTGCTGCTTGTCATCATGGTCACTGTACTGTACAGATTGAAACATGTCATTGCTCCTGTTACTTCACCCGTGGAAAGTGCCGGCAACACAGATATCTTCACCAACATGGAAGCCGGCAGCTTTTAAGACTTTTGGGCTCAGCAAATGTCAGCAGATTTATTTTGGTTAAGTGTGTTTACAAAGAGAACTGAAGAAGCTGAATCAGTATTCAACTCCTTGGGGGACCCTGTTCTGGTGATGTGCTGCATTTCGATCCCGTCTCCATCATCACAGTCTGTTACGGATGGATGTTAAACACATTAAACTTGGAAATGCCACAAAACATCAACTCACATTATCAAATTCGCAGACTCAACACAGATTGTACTGACGAGGCATGAATATTATTTACTATGATGATGTATTTTAGCTATGAAACTATTCATTAATAAATCCTCTAGTCTTGCTGGTTAAATGAGGGTTCTTATGATTAACTGTGATATATGCTGGGTCTGCTTAACGCTTCTTTAATCCAGCTTTGTCAGAATTTTGAATAAAAGAAAAGACCTTGGTGTCAGGGGAATTACGGGAAGAGGGCCTGAGTGGGATTGTGGTTGGTGCAGATTCGGTGGACCAAATGGCCTCCTTCTGCACTGTAGGGATTCTATAATTTCTATGATTCAACAGAATGTGAAACCCTCAAAGACAGAAGCTTCATGGGAGTTTATCCAATGTTTTAAAGAGGTATGTGGAGGTTTCTAGTTTTGACAGCAGTCTAAGAAAAATCTCTTCAAAAATGTTCTTGAAAATCTGTTCCAAACAGTACAATGCTGCACTGACAGGAGCATGGTAGACTGTCACCTTTCTAATAAAGGTAACAGTGCCTCATCTTTCCAAGGCAACAGTGTCTGCTACTGTTAGAACAATTCTGAAGATTTTACAAATCAATTAAATAAATTCAGCTGGGGAATCTATTTACTTTTTTTATTAAACTGCCCCAAAATCAAAATCTCTGACTAATACTTATCTGATCTCTAATTTGTATTACAAATTTTTCTTTTTAAATGCTCAGCAAATTCTCCATTCACTGCAACGTTAAAGCAGTAACCCACTGCAGCTCTAGCAAGTTTAAGCAATCTGGGTCTCCAGATGTGGCCATTAAGCTCTTCGCCACTAGGTTGCAGGTTTGCACCCAGAATTCTTCAAATCATGAAAGACCACGGGCCAGATTCTCCAACCTCGCCCGCAGCTGGGATTTTCCGGTCCCGCTGCAGTGAATGGAGATTTTGCTGAGCGCCAAGTTCTCCATGCTCACAGGCACCAGTAGCGGGGTTTGAACGGCCGGAGAATTCCTTGTCCAACCATTTTTTGAAGAGTATTTTGACACCCACATTGTTTTTAACCTGTTGGGGAATAGTAAGAGGAGGAGTCCAGAGCTGATTATCAGCCCATTGAACCATGTTATGAAAGCTCCTTCCGTGGCCAACAAGTCCTGGCGTGGAACCCAGAACCTCTGGTCCAGTGCTACAAGTGCTACTATTGCACCACAAGACCATTAGGAGATGCATTAGGAGAGATTGAGGGACTTTTAGCTCGGCCACCTTTATAAATTGGGGACTGATGAAGAAACATAATTTTTTTAATGGCCCTTATGATTTGAAGGGCCATGAAATGTATTTGCTGTCCTTGGGCAGTTGGAAAAAAAAATAGACTTTGAAGTAAGAAATAAATAATTTCAAAGTCAGCCAGGATTTCTGCTCCTACTTTGCTATGATGTGGAGATGCCGGCGTTGTCCTACTTTGCTAGCCAGTGATTCCTGCTGGAAGTATGCACGGATGGACTTTGAACATGGGTGGAATCAGAATCAACTGTAATGCTTTCCACAGTGGAATAGCCTTCCAACACTCATTATCAAGATTTAGTGGTAAATAATGGCCACGAGAGGGTACAGGAGATGTGCCAGCCAAAGTCCTTTGCCATTCCAGAAAAAGGAGGGAAGAATATTACTGATTTGAGCGTTGGGGGGAGGGGGGGGGGGGTGGCTGTAGGGTGTTTACAAGGAATTCCAATCATATTGCACAGATGGCCAAAAGCTTCATTTGTAAGCCTCTGCTTTTTTCACATTGTAAAGCAAAGCCTTCTTTTCATCAGCATTGTACAGAGATCAAATCACTGGAATTGTTGAAATTGCTGCCCAAAAAAAGGTTATACTGGGAATCTAGTGAAAGAATAAATGTAAAGATTATTAAACATAGTGGAGAGGATTTTTTTATCGGTTAATCCAGACTGACAAATGTATACATTATGCGGAGAGAAATGTGAACTGAATTTTGATGAGAACATTCAGTACTGCCATTAACTCTTTCACTGAGGAATGTGGCATTAACTTTGCGTTGTTAATGTCACACTGGTTTATGTCAGGGAGCTGGAGCCACTGGCTTCCTTCCAAATAAGGTTTTGGTTGAGTAGGATTGGCACGTTTCATTTAGAAAAGAACAATGTTTTGCTTTTTTTTTCAATTAAATCATTACAGTTCTCAAAAAGGCAAGATGAGGAATGGGGCACTTTCCTATTTCAATCAGCCTCTTTCAGTTTCAAGCCTCCCAGGTCGCATACCCCTCCCCGCCCCCCCTCAGCGCAGCTAGTCGCAGAACAATGCTCAAGATACTCTGTCCAAAAATTGGAACTGTTTTCTGCTGCTGTGGAATAGCAATGACACTCAAGATGTGCATTACAACTGACAGGGATGGAAGGTGAAACATGCATTTTTATTTCCTTTTCTTCACTGCTTCCTTGCTTTCCACCTCAAAAAACAGAGGGTAATTTGTACTTCTTTTGTAAAAATGCAGTTGCACATGAATAAACATTCAGGGAAAGATCGAATAGTTTTTTCCGGGAAGAGCTTAAAATGACTGGGTAGGAGTTAGCTCAACTGCTACCGTGAAATTAGTTCAACAATAACACATCTGAATCCTTTGGCCGCATGCCTCTTCAGCACCAGCTTTACTGCAATTGCTACACTAAATGATTCTGCGCCAACGATTGATGACATGAAACTGGTGGGGATTACTAGAGAGTGAGCACACACCCCAGCAATGACGTATGGCTTTTAAAAATATATAGTTACTGCGTGCTGCACTTACCAGCACTCAGTTAATCAGAGTCAGGCTCGGAAGCACTTTAAACAGATGAGAAGGCAACTGTTGAAAGCTTCTGATTCACTACTCAGCTGCAATGCATCATTCTCTCTCACGGGTAATCAGAAATGTAAAGGTTTGCATTGTTCAATTAGACTGTACAAGTAGAAGGAATACCTACTTCCTCGAACCTCACACCCAAAGTTGCATTGGGGCTTTAAATAAGCCCAGCTGAGTGACCTGCCAGAAAGTGTATGGGTCCAGTTTGCCCAGTGTCAGCAAACGGGGTGGGAAACCCTGTTTTCCAGGGCAGCAGATTAACCCAATGCCTTTCCATCCATATGGCTAGAATTAAAATGGGGGCTTGGATTGGAGGGCAGAATCAGTTTATTTGAGTAGGTAGGGACTGGGAAGGATGTTGACCTGATTGTTAAGGCAGGGGAGCAGGGATTGTTCCCTTGATCTGTCCCTGCTGGCACTGTAGGAGCTCTCCTCTATGTCATGAGTGTCCTCTCCTTCATTATACTGAAGGTCAATTGCTGATCACTTTGCAAAGCAATGTAAAGAGCAAAGGTGAAACCAGTGGTGGGAAGTCACCAGAATTGTGCAGATGAGAATTGTCACTTGGGGACTCGAATGATCTCCTTCTTAGAAATCTTAGAAACCCTACAGCACAGAAAGAGGCCATTCGGCCCATCGAGTCTGCACCGACCACAGTCCCACCCAGGCCCTACCCCCATGTCCCTACATATTTACCCACTAATCCCTCTAACCTACGCATCCCAGGACACTAAGGGCTATTTTAGCATGGCCAATCAACCTAACCCGCACATCTTTGGACTTCATAAGGGTTTTAGTTGACCTAGCCACTTAGTGTGGGATCATGAGAGGAGTCTTGAGCCAAGCATACAAGGGATATACCCCTTTATCCCAAAGCCACCAGTGACAAAAACAGGAAATGCTGGAAAATCCCAGCAGGTCTGACAGCATCTGGATGGAAAATAGAGCCAGAGGGGAGAACTTTCCCAAAAAATTCAAAGTGTCACAAAAGTCTGAAAACCATATGATGCGCGATTAATTCACACGGGAGGCTAGGTTGTACCCGGGAAATAAAGGCTTTTATTACTGACAAGAATGGAGCACACTATATACAATACAATCCCAGACTAAAGGGTCTCCAGGCAGTGCAGAGACCTTTATACTTCCCCTGGTAGGCGGAGCCAACTGGAGTGTACCACAGAACAATATCAACAGGTAGAACAGCCCAACCCTAACACCAACAGTAATTACAGTAACATATCTACAAACCCCCATAGTGCTGACCATCCATGGCTCAGCACTCATAGTGGTAACCAACTATGGTTCACCACACCATATAGTTTCACTCTGTTTTTTTCAGCGAGCTATCATACACAATTTTCCCACACTCTGTCAATTCTTTTGACGGTAGGGTGTTTCACACTGATGGGGGGATGGGGGGGGGGGGGAGGCAGCAGAGCTTAAGCTCCGGTTTTCAGAATGAAACTCTCTGGTTTTCAGACTTCTGTGATGCTTAAGGTGGGATCTTCCGGTCATGCTTGCTCCAAGACCAGAAAATCCTACCCGAGGTCAACGGACCTTTGTGTCCCGCCTGCTACAATTCCTGTGGTGGGCGGGATGGGAAAATGCCGCCCTTAGAATTTTATGGGAAAAATTCCACCCACTCTGTACAAGTCTACATAGTGTATGCAAGATCTGCCAACTCCCCACCCCCCACAGGGAGACATAGACCCCCCCCCCCCGACTGCCACCCTACCACAGACCCCCACCCAACAGATCCACCACCCCCCCTCCAACAGACCCCATTGCATTTTAAAGAAGCAAAATAACCTTGCAAATCATGAAGTAAGTGGGATGGTGTGAAGGAGCTGTGGCTAGGATGTAGTCAACTATAGCATGGAAATGGGGGATTTCCTGAAGTCCAGAAGCCTATCCTGTTGCCTGCCATGGGGCCAATTAAGTGACAGAGTGGAAGTGGGGAGTTAAAAGGAATGGAGTTATAGTTTAGGACAGGATAGTTAGAGGGATAGATACAGCTCTATGCAGCTGACAGCACGAGTCCTGAAGGCTGTGTTGCCTGCCGAGTGCCTGGATTAAGGACATTTTATAGAATCATAGAATCCTACAATGCAAAAGGAGGCCATTTGGCCCATCAAGTCTGCACCGACCACAATCCCACCCAGGCCCTATCCCCATAATCCCATGCATTTACCCTAGCTAGTCCCCCTGACACTAGAGGGCAATTTAGCATGGCCCATCCACCTAACCCACAGATCTTTGGACTGGGGCTTTAGAAGAACTTAAGAGGTGACAACATGTTAAAGACCTTTGAAGAGGAAACAGAGGTTGGAGATGTGAAGCAGGTTTGTAAGTTTAAGTTTATTTATTATTGTCACAAGTAGGCTTACATTAACACTGCAATGAAATTACTGTGAAAATCCCCTTGTTGCCACACTCCGGGGCCTGTTCAGAGGAGGGAAGTCTGGGTCCACTGAGGGGGAATTCAGCATGGCCAATCCATCTAACCAATGCGTCTTTTGAACTGTGGGAGGAAACCTGAGCACCTGGAGGCAGACATGGGGAGAACGTGCAGACTCCGCACAGACAGTGACCCAAGCCAGGAATTGAACCCGGGTCCCTGGCACTGTGAGATAGCAGTGCCAACCACTGTGCCACCGTGCCTCCCTTCATCCTGTCCTTCAGCTCGAGAAATTATAGTGAAGGACACAGTCCCATAAAAGCTGAAAACTGAAGGAGTTACAGTTTTGAGGTCCCAGAAAAGAATGAATTAACAATGAATGATTACTTGCTGCCCATCTCTAATTGCCCATGAACTAAGTGGCTTGCTGGGCCATTTCAGAGAGCAGATAAGAGTCAACCGCATCCTGGATCTGGAGACACATTTAGGCCAGGACCAGGTAATTCTATTAGTAAACCTAATGAGTTTTTACAATTGTTTCATGGTCATCATTAAACTTTTTAGTTCCAGATTTTTAATTGAATTCAAATTCCATTATCTGCTGTGACTGGGATTTGATCCTGTGACCCCAGGGACTTACCCCGGTTCTCTGAATTGCTACTCCAGTGATCACACCACCACACCATCAGTGATGAAAGTGCATTGCTGTACTGACCACGGTCATAACAATGAAATGAAAATTATCACTGCTGGAGACGAGATTTCTCTTGTCTCCTTCCCCAGACATGGGAATGGAATTAAAGTATGATACTCTTTATTGCAGAATCCTACAGTGCAGAAGGAGCCCATTCGACCCATCGGCCGACCACAATCCCACCCAATCCCTCATATTGCGGGGGGTATACTACAGGCCCCCCAACAGCCCAAGGGAAGTGGAAGAACGGATAGGTCAGGAGATACTGGATAGGTGCAGGAAAAATAGGGTTGTTGTCGTGGGAGACTTCAAATTCCCTGGTAGAAACTGGAAATCGCTGAGAGCTGGGACTCTGAATGGGGAGGAATTTGTAAAATGCGTACAGGAGGGTTCTTTGGAACAATATGTAGATAGCCCGACTAGAGAGGGGGCTATACTGGACCTAGTACTGGGGAATGAGCCCGGTCAGGTCTTCAAAGTTTCGGTAGGGGAACATGTGGCAAATAGTGACCACAATTCTGTTAGCTTTAGGATAGTGATGGAAAAGGATGAGTGGTGTCCCAAGGGTAAGGTGTTGGATTGGGGGAAGGCTAACTTTAGTGGGATTTGGCAGAAATTGGCAGCTCTTGATTGGGAGAGGCTGTTTGAGGGTAAATCCACATCTGGCATGTGGGAGTCTTTTAAGGAACAGTTGTTAGGGCTGCAGGACAGGCACGTGCCTGTAAAAAAGAAGGATAGGAAGGGTAGGATTCGAGAACCGTGGATAACCAGGGAAATTGAGGGACTGGTCAAAAAGAAAAGAGAGGCGTATGTTAGGTCCAGGCAGCTAAAAACGGAGGGAGCTCTGGAGGAGTACAAAGAAAGTAGGAAAGAACTCAAACGGGGAATTAGAAGGGCAAAAAGGGGTCACGAAATGTCCTTGGCAGACAGGATCAAGGAGAATCCCAAGGTATTTTATTCATACGTTAGGAACAAAAGGGTTGTCAGGGAAAAAATCGGACCTCTCAGGGACAAAAGTGGGGAATTATGCTTGGAGCCCAAAGAAGTAGGGGAGATCCTAAATGAATACTTTGCGTTGGTATTCACAAAGGAGAGGGATGTGTTGACTGGGAGTGTCTCGGAGGGGAGTGTTGAACCGTTGGAGAAAATCTCCATTACAAGGGAGGAAGTGTTAGGTTTGTTAGAGAATATAAAGACTGACAAATCCCCAGGGCCTGATGGAATCTATCCAAGGCTGCTCAGGGAGACGAGAGATGAAATCGCTGGGCCTCTGACGCAAATCTTTGTCTCGTCACTGGACGCAGGTGAGGTCCCAGAGGATTGGAGGATAGCTAATATGGTCCCGTTATTTAAGAAGGGTAGGAAGGATAACCCGGGTAATTATAGGCCGGTGATCTTGACGTCCGTGGTGGGGAAGTTGTTGGAGAAGATTCTTAGAGATAGGATGTATGCGCATTTAGAAAGGAATAAACTCATTAACGATAGTCAGCATGGTTTTGTGAGAGGGAGGTCATGCCTCACTAACCTGGTGGAGTTTTTTGAAGAAGTGACCAGAATGGTTGACGAGGGAAGGGCCGTGGATGTCATCTATATGGACTTTAGTAAAGCGTTTGACAAAGTCCCTCATGGTAGGCTGGTGAAAAAGGTTGGTTCTCATGGGATAAAGGGGGAGGTGGCTAGATGGGTGGAGAACTGGCTAGGTCACTGAAGACAGAGGGTGGTAGTGGAAGGGTCTTTTTCCGGCTGGATGCCTGTGACGTGTGGTGTTCCGCAGGGCTCTGTATTGGGATCTCTGTTGTTTGTGATTTATACAAACGATCTGGAAGAAGGTGTAACTGGGGTGATCAGTAAGTTTGCGGACGACGCAAAATTGGCAGGACTTGCAGATAGTGAGGAACATTGTCAGAAGCTACAGAAGGATATAGATAGGCTGGAAATTTGGGCAAAGAAATGGCAGATGGAGTTCAGTCCTGATAAATGCGAAGTGATGCATTTTGGTAGAAATAATGTAGGGAGGAGCTATACGATAAATGGCAGAACCATAAAGGGTATAGATACGCAGAGGGACCTGGGTGTGCAAGTCCACAGATCCTTGAAGGTGATGTCACAGGTGGAGAAGGTGGTGAAGAAGGCATATGGCATGCTTGCCTTTATAGGACGGGGCATAGAGTATAAAAGTTGGGGTCTGATGTTGCAGATGTATAGAACGTTGGTTCGGCCGCATTTGGAATACTGCGTCCAGTTCTGGTCGCCACACTACCAGAAGGACGTGGAGGCTTTGGAGAGAGTGCAGAGGAGGTTTACCAGGATGTTGCCTGGTATGGAGGGGCTTAGTTATGAGGAGAGATTGGGTAAACTGGGGTTGTTCTCCCTGGAAAGACGGAGGATGAGGGGAGACTTAATAGAGGTGTATAAAATTATGAAAGGCATAGATAGGGTGAACGGTGGGAAGCTTTTCCCCAGGTCGGTGGTGACGTTCACGAGGGGTCATAGGTTCAAGGTGAAGGGGGGGAGGTTTAACACAGATATCAGAAGGACATATTTTACACAGAGGGTGGTGGGGGCCTGGAATGCGCTGCCAGGCAAGGTGGTGGAGGCGGACACACTGGGAACGTTTAAGACTTATCTAGATAGCCATATGAACGGAGTTGGAATGGAGGGATACAAAAGAATGGTCTAGTTTGGACCAGGGAGCGGCACGGGCTTGGAGGGCCGAAGGGGCTGTTCCTGTGCTGTATTGTTCTTTGTTCTTTGTTCTATATTTACTCTGCTTGTACCCCTGACACTAAGGGGCAATTTAGCATGGCCAATCAACCTAACCCGCACATCTTTGGACTGTGGGAGGAAAATAGAGCACTGGAGGAAACCCACGCAGACATGGGGAGAATGTGCCAACACCACACAATCACCCGAGGCCAAAATTGAACCTGGGTCCCTGGTGCTGTGAGACTGTACTGTGCCATCCGGCTGCCCCATTTTGATTTGTGATTATAGGGTACCCATGGAATTTTTCAGTTATATGACAGCGTAGATGATGTGTTGCCTATGCTTGTGAGTGTGCTATTAAAATCTTGACAAAGATCGTTCGTTCAGTTAATAACTGACTTAATTTTTATCATATATTTCAATCCTCTGAGGAAATTAGCCTGCAACCTGACACAAAGCCAATATAGTTCCAGTTAAAGTCTGACTGCCCTTTTTGAAATGACGCAAACAGAACCGAGATCCCAAGGGCTTATATTAAAACCATTTGCAGTGGTGCTCAACTGACTTCTGAGTTTAGTTGCATCAGCTGACTTTGTGTCAAGCTAGAAAAACAACAGAAGCAAGCCAAAATCTCCTAACCAGCTGACAACTCAAAGCCATTCCTAAATATAGACATAACATATATAACACTCATAGTGCTACAGGAAACTAGATGGACAGACACCACTCCATCACTTGTGTGGCAGTAGCTTGTGGCAAATATTGCCAGAATTTCCCCTAATATCTTGTGCTGCAATTGGATCTATTTTGGATGTGCATTGATACACTCTGCTAAATCTGGTTGTCAAATTGTTTTAAATTATCTGTTCACTTGGCACAGTAGCACTGAGGCATTGTCTTTCTGTCTCCATGCAGTTCATAGAGGCATTCCCTTTTTATCCTTTGAAAACATTCCACCTCCTCCAAGCTCCAACCACCCCAGCATACTCCTGCTCCCCTCCCTCCACTCAAAAATAATGCTTTTTTCCTACTTCCCCTCAGTTCAGGCTGACATTTGTCTTCTCCTAAGAGAATAGGCTTATTAGCGATAGGCAGCATGGTCGTGTCTCACAAACCTGATTGAGTTCTTTGAGGAACTGACATGAAAACTTGACCAGGGCAGGGCAGTGGATGTTGTATATATGGACTTTAGTAAAGCCATCGATAAGGTTCCTCATGGCAGGCTGGTACAGAAGGTGAAGTCATATGGGCTCCGAGGTTAGCTGGTAAGATGGATACAAAACTGGCTTGAGCATAGACGTGATGTGGAGATGCCGGCGTTGGACTGGGGTAAACACAGTAAGACGTCTCACAACGGTAATCAAGTCTTAAAGGTACAGACAATGTGACAACCTCCACAACTTGCCTGGGCTTGCAAAATCTCACTAACTGTCCTGTCTGGGGACAATACACATCTCTTTAACCTGTGCTTAACCCTCTCTCCACTCACATTGTCTGTACCTTTAAGACTTGATTACCTATAAAGATTCGCATTCCAACCATTATTTTGTAAATTGAGTTTGTGTCTTTATATGCCCTGTTTGTGAACAGAACTCCCACTTACCTGACAAAGGAGCAGCGCTCCAAAAGCTAGTGGATTTTGCTACCAAATAAACCTGTTGGACTTTAACCTGGTGTTGTGAGACTTCTTATTGAGCATAGAAAGCAGAGAGTAGCAGTGGAAGGGTACTTTCCTAACTGGAGGTCTGTGACAAGCAGCATTCCACAAGGATCAGTGCTGGGGCCTCTGTTGTTTGTAATATATATAAATGATTTGGAGGAAAATGTAGGTAGTCTGATTAGTAAATTTGCAGATGATACAAAAATTGGGGGAGTGGCGGATAGTGAGGATGATTGTCAGAGGGTACAGCAAGATGTATGTTGGCTGGAGACCTGGGCCGAAAGACGGCAAATGGAATTTAAACATGACAAATGTGAGGTGATGCGATTTGGAAGGTATACTGCAGAAGGAAAATATACAGTAAATGGTAACGCCCTTAGAAATATTAGCACAGAGGGATCTAGGCATGCAGATCCACAGTTCCCTGAAGGTGGCAGCTCAGGTGGGCAAGATGGTCAAGAAAGCATATGGTGGCCTTCGTCGATCAGAGTGTTGAGTATAGGAATTGGAGAATCATGTTGCAGCTGTATAAGACTTTGGTTAGGCCGCATTTGGAGTATTGTGTACAATTCCGGTCACCACATTACCAGAAGGATGTTGATGCATTGGAAAGGGTGCAGAAGAGATTTACCAGAATGTTGCCTGGTTTGTAGGATATGGACTATGAAGAAAGATTGAATAAACTTAGATTGTTTTCATTGGAGCATCAGAGGATGAGGGGGGACCTGTTAGAGGTTTACAAGATTATGACAGGCTTGGATAGAGTGGATAGTCAGAGTTTTTTTCCAAGGGTTGAAGGATCAATTACATGGGGGCATAGGTTGAGAGTGATAGGGGGAAAGTTTAAAAGAGATGTAAGGGGCAAGTTTTTCACAGAAAGTGGTGAATGCCTGGAACGCGCTGCCGGTGGAGGTGATGGAAGCAGATTCTATAACAACGTTCAAGAGGCATCTGGATAGATACATGAATAGGCAGCGAATAGAGGGATATGGACCACATAGAGGCAAGAAAATATTAGATTAGAGAGGCATCTATGTCAGTACAGACTTGGTGGGCCGAAGGGCCTGTTCCCGTGCTGTACTGTTCTTTGTTCTTGTTCTCTTTCCAGTTCAAGCTATTGTAGGGTCATAGAGGTTTACAGCGTGGAAACAGGCCCTTCGGCCCAACTTGTCCATGCCACCCTTTTTTTTAAACCCCTAAGCTAGTCCCAATTGCCCGCATTTGGCCCATATCCCTCTATACCCGTCTTACCCATGTAACTGTCTAAATGCTTTTCAAAAGACAAAATTATACCCGCCTCTACTACTACCTCTGGCAGCTTGTTCCAGATACTCACCACCGTCTGTGTGAAAAAATTGCCCCTCTGGACACTTTTGTATCTCTCCCCTCTCGCCTTAAACCTATGCCCTCTAGTTTTAGACTTCCCTACCTTTGGGAAAAGATATTGACTATCTAGCTGATCTATGCCCTCATTATTTTATAGACCTCTATAAGATCACCCCTCAGCCTCCTACGCTCCAGAGGAAAAAGTCTCAGTCTATCAAGTCTCTCCTTATAACTCAAACTATCAAGGCCCAGTAGCATCCTAGTAAATCTCTTCTGCACTCTTTCTAGTCTAATAATATCCTTTCTATAATAGGGTGAACCAGAACTGTATGCAGTATTCCAAGTGTGGCCTTACCAAGGTGTACAACTTCAACAAGACGTCCCAACTCCTGTATTCAATGTTCTGACCGATGAAACCAAGCATGCTGAATGCCTTCTTCACCACTCTGTCCACCTGTGACTCCACTTTCAAAGAGCTATGAACATGTACCCCCTCGATCTCTTTGTTCTGTAACTCTCCCCAATGCCCCACCATTAACTGAGTAAATCCTGCCCTGGTTCAATCTACCAAAATGCATCACCTCACATTTATCTAAATTAAACTCCATTACATTTATTTTGCCTCTCTTTAGCTCCAGCTGATGCTTTTCCTAATTTCACATCAGCATTTTGCCCAATTTTCTTTTCACAGAATCCCCGCCGTGCAGAAGGAGGCCATTCAGTCCATCAAGTCTGTAGCATCCGACTCAGCATCTCACCCGGGCCCTGTCCCTATAACCCCATGTATTTATCCCACTAATCTCCCCAACCTACACATCTTTGGACACTAAGGGGCAATTTAGTACGACCAATCCCCCTAACCTGCACATCTTTGGACTGTGGGAAGAAACTGGAGCATCCAATGCAAACTAACACAGACATGGGAAGAACATGCAACCTCCACATAGGCAGTCACCAAGGCTGGAATTGAACCCGGGTCCCTGGCGCTCTGAGGCAACAGTGTTAACCACTGTACCACTGTACTGATCTTTTTGTGGGATGTGGGCATCACTGGCAAAATAACATTTTCTGCCCATCCCTAATTGTCTTGAGCTGTATGGTTTGCTAGGCAGTTTGCCATGGGTCTGAAGCCACATATAGGGCAGAGCAGGTAAGGATGGCAGATTTTCCTCCCGAAAGGACATGAGTGAACTAGATGGGTTTTAAAACAACAAAAATCAACAATGGTGACACGGTCACCATTGCCAAGTCTAGTTTTTCAATTCTGAATTTTATTTTTTTCACTAATTGAATTCAAATTCCACCAGCTGCCAGAGCAAGATTCGAATCTGTATCCCCAATGCATTAGCATGGATGTCTAAATTACTAGTCCACTGACATTAGCACTATGCCACCATCCCTGCCAAAATGCTGCTGCTGCTGTTCTAGGTGATTAAGTGGGCACATTATTTTGTTAAAATTCCTGTCCCCAGATACAGTGCAGTGTAACTGCTTGAAGCAGCAACAGGTCAAGCTATTAAGATGAGGAGCCAACTTTAGTGCTGATTTTTGTCTGCAATAAATTATAAGCAATTATCATTCTTGAATTACATGTAAGCTGTACCTACAAGCTTTTGTTGTCACACATACTAGAATCATTGAATCCTTATAGTACAGGAGGCCATTTGGCCCATCAAGCCTGCACCAACCACAATCCCACCCAGGCCCTATTCCCGTAACCCTTCATATTTACCCTGTTAATCCCCTGATACTTGGGTCAATTTAGCATGGCCAATCAACCTAACCTGTACATCTTTGGACTGTGGGTGGAAACCGGACTAGTGACATAAACATTGCCTGCAGCCCCATAGAGATGCTCCCTGCATAGACACAGGTGGCCCTGAATGTAGCAGACCCCTCTAGGGCTCAGATGCCCACAGTCCATTCACCATTGCCATCTCAAGCACTGGAGTGAAAAATGCAAAACCTGCTCCTGCATCAACTGCAGGCACTGAGACAGCACAACATAGGAACACCCTAAAGCATTCACGCAAATAACACTTGGATTCTCAGAGATTGATGCTACTTACTGAACGCTGGAGTATTAGAGCTTTGCACAGCTTTAAAGTTCAAATCATGCACAATTCAACAGCTCATATGTCATTCTCCAGTGGACCATCACCAGATGTTAAGTCCTTGAGATGGAGGTCATGAAAAGTGTGCACAGAATGAACATCAATGGTGAATGTAGCCCTTGGGAATGGTCAAATGGCAGAGTTGGTGAGATGGTTAAATCACATATAAAAGACACCAAGGGTTCCTCTGGATGAAGACGGAACCATTGTCAGAGTGCCAAATATAATCTCAGATGAAATATATGCTTCTGAGTAAGTTTTGTCACAAATGTCAATGCCCAGTGGCATCAGACATTTGATTTGATTTGATTTATTATTGTCACATGTATTAACATACAGTGAAAAGTATTGTTTCTTGCGCGCTATACAGACAAAGCATACCGTTCATAAAGAAGGAAACAAGAGAGTGCAGAATGTAGTGTTACAGTCATAGCTAGGATGTAGAGAAAGATCAACTTAATGCGAGGTAAGTCCATTCAAAAGTCTGATGGCTGCAGGGAAGAAGCTGTTCTTGAGCTGGTTGGGATGTGACCTCAGACTTTTGTAACTTTTTCCCAAAGGAAGAAGGTGGAAGAGAGAATGTCCGGGGTGCGTGGGGTCCTTAATTATGCTGGCTGCTTTGCCGAGGCAGCGGGAAGTGTAGACAGATTCAGTGGATCGGAGGCTGGTTTCTGTGATGGATTGGGCTACATTCACGACCTTTTGTAGTTTATTGCAGTCTTGGGCAAAGCAGGAGCCCAGACCAAGCTGTGATACAACCAGAAAGAATGCTTTCTATGGTGCATCTGTGGGTACATTTCCATTGGCCATCTGGTCTCAAAACACTTATAGCTCATCCTCCATAGAGAAGGAGGGGACACACTCAGTGCCGTAGTCCATCTCCAACGTTACTCCTCCCTTTGGAGCATCAGGTTGTGCCGTGCGCAGCATGCCACCATGATAGATGCGACTCTTGATGGGGCAGTATTAACTATGTTTTTCTCTCCATAGATGCTGCCATACTTGCTGAGTTTTTCCAGCATTTTGTTTTTTATTTCAGATTTCCAGTATCCACAGTATTTTATTTTTGTATTTGTGAGGCTATGCTTCAGTTGTACAGGACACTCATGAGACCACATTTAGAGTACTATGTACAGTATTAGTCACATTATTTCAAGAAGGATGTAAATATGCTGGAAGCAGTTCAGAGGAGCTTTACCAGGCTAAACCTGGAATGGATGGGTTGTCTTATGAGGGAAGGTTGGACAAGCTACTTTTGTATCTGCTGGAGTTTAGAAGAGTAAGAGATGATTTAATTGAAACATATAGGGGGCGATTCTCCCCCAAAGATTCTAAGGGTCGAATTTGCGTGAAAACTGGAGTAAATCCCACTGTTTTTTTCACCGGACCTTTCAGAATGGATCTCCCATACTCTGAGCACTGCAGAGTGCACTAGCGAGAATCTCGCAAAAAATCACTGGGCGGGACCTATTCCCGCAGAAGCTGCTGAAATTAGCACACTGAATGGGTCACCGCACATACATTGATCTCTGGGAGATCGCTAAACAAGTCCTCCCAGCATTAAGATCGCTGGCCTCAGCCCCCATAGACATTGCTTGCCTCATCCCTGGTCTGTCATGCCCCTCCCCCCCCATAAGAACATTGCTGGCCTCTCACCTCTCTCCCCCCCCCACAAGAATGTCGCTGGCCTCCTGGCCTCCCCATCCCCCACTGACCCGAACATCACTAGCCTCCTGGCCTCAGCATAGCAAATGGTAAAAATGTACATTGCACCAGATACCAAAACGTAATATTTTTATATGTAAACCGGGTGGTAAAATACTAAATTTTAAAATATGAACCAATTATTTTTCACTCCGTTGGCATCATTATTAAGATTCTCGCTGATCTTTCCTAACCAGGAATGCACACATTAGGACACAATTGCTGCATTTTTGGGCTGGTGAAAGAAACATTGGGAATGAGGGTGGAGCTGAGTTCTATGAATGTTGCTTATTATACATCAACATCCCGCATGGTGAGTTCTCCAATTACGATGCAAATACAGTCAACAATGAAAATATCAAATTTCCTATGGAGTCACGTAAAGTGCCCTAACTGACATTCTTCTTTATGCATTTCCATTCTGCCAAAATGAAAGTTTCTCCAGTAAGACAACTCAACTGTTCCAGACACAGCAAGCAAAAATATTCAATTCTAACATTATCCAATCCCCAATCACAGCTGACAGCAACAACAAAATGGCTGTAATCTGAAAGCATTTCATACAGAAAACCAATTTGTTTCTCTAAGTCCACAGGGTGTGACCAGTCCCTCAATAGATATTCTATAGGAGATTGGCAGAACCTTATAAACATGGTTTAAGTGGCCATTTATACCAGTGATCTGGTTTCTTGTGCAAAACCCCACGCAAAATTTACTTTTCTGTTGCATCCTTTTAATTTGTCTTTGCTGATCTAGAAAGAAAATAGTTTTGTAGCAAGTAAACTAGATAATGGTATGGATGCAAACATTAGCTAAATATTTAAAGGGTTAATCATATACTGACCAACTACAACTCCTGCAAAGAAACCTTATCAGTGGGAGGGAGGGAACAATGACCCTTTTCTTCATGTTAGTGCAGTGGTGAATGACATTGACATCTCAGTATTTTATTTCTGTACACATATCGCTCAGGGGAGCAGTAAACAGACGTCATGCAATTCCTCGGTGGGATGACAAGCTGCTTTTTAACCCCCACTCTGATTCTTTTCATTTATGTAGCCAATTAAGTAGCATTTTCCAATTCAGATCAGTTTAAATTTCAGTCATTATTAAAGACACCATTTGATACCATTCCTTCAGTCTTTGATTCTCGAAAGGCAGCAGATGGCAAATACACAGGAGACCCCCCCCCCCCAACAACACTGAAGCGGTTACACTGGGTTTAAAGGGACAGGGTATCTATCTTTCTTCACCCAAACACTGAGCGGGTTGTCTTAAAATACAAAATATAAACAAAAGTCTGATTCTCAAAACATATATCAATTATTTTTCAACACATGAATATTCCCACTCATCCAGGTGCCTATTCAGAGCCCCATTTTCAACTTGGTGAAAGAAACACTGGAATTGAGGGTCTAGCTGATTTCTGTATATGTTTCATATTATAATATTGTTGCAATATTGATGTTACAAATTAGCTCTCTAAATGCAATGGTGTTGTTGTTGTTCAGCAATGGAGATATGGCATTTACTAATTGAAATCTCTTTTTATTCGTTGTTGGGGTACCAACGTCAGTGGCAAACTCAGCACTTTTTGCCCATTCTTAATTGCCCTTGAGAAGGTGGTGGTGAGATACTGGTGGGATTTCCTGGCTTTCCAGTCGTGTGTTTCTCAGCAGCATGAGGTGACATGCCACTCACCACCGGTGTCATCCTGCCGTTGCCAATGGAATTTCCCATTGATTCCACCCACGCTGCCAGAAAACCCATAGCAGGGGGTGCACCGTCTGCAGGACTGGAAGGTCCCACCAGCATGAATGGCCAGAGAATTCCAGATACTTCCTTGAACTGCTGCGGCCCATGTAGGTACACCACAGTGTTGCTAGGTAGGAAATTCCAGGATTTTGACCCAGTGACAGTGAAGGAACAGTGATATAGTTCCAAGTTAGGATGATGTGTGGCTTTGAGGGAAATTGCAGGTGACCTTGTTTCTATTAGTCTGTTGTCTTTCAAGGTAATAGTTGTAGGTTTGGAAGGTGCTGTTTAATTTGTGAATTGCTGCGATACATCTTAGAAATAATACACACTGCTGCCACTGTGCAGTGGTGGTTGTGAATGGGTGATGTTCAACCAAACTGCTTTGTCCTGGATGGTGTGGAACTTCTTGAATGTTGTTGGAGCTGCACTCATCCAGGCAAATGCAGAGTATTCCATCACACTCTAACTTGTATTTTGTAGATGGATGGACAGGCTTTGGGGTGACATGAAGTGAGTTACTGTCTGCAGAATTCCCAACCTCTGACCTGCTGTTGTAGCCACAGAATTGATATGGCCAGTCCAATTAAGTTTCTGGTCAATAGCATCCCCCAGGAACTTTTGGTGGGTGATTGATATGATGGTAATGCCTTTGAATGTCAAGAGGAGATGGTTAAATTGCTCTTACTGGAGATGGTCTGGCATTATCTGGCACATTGGGTGGTATGAATGTTACTTGCCACTTTTCAGCCCAAGCCTGAATGTTGTTCAGATCTTACTGCATTTGAGCACAATCTGTTCAGTATCTGAAGAGTTGGCACTGAACACTGAAATCATCAGTGAATATCCTAATTTCTGACCCTATGTTGGAGGAAAAGTAATTGACAAAGCAGCTGAAGCACTTGAAGATGAATGTCCTAAGACACTACCCTGTGAATCCATGTAATGATCGCTTGGGACTGAGATTGGCCTCTAACAACCACAACCACCTTCCTTTATGCTAGGTATGACTCCAACTATTGGAGAGCTTTTCTCCTGATTCCCGTTCACTTTGATGTTCTAGGGCTCCTTGATGCCATACTAGATAATCTGCTCCTGTGATGTCAAGGGCAGTCACTCTCACCTCACCACTGGAATTTAGCTCTTTTGTCCATGTTTGAACCAAGTCTGTAATAAGGTCAGGAGCTAAGCGGCCCTGGCAGAACCCAAGCCAGACTTCAGTGAGCAGGCTGTTGCTGAGTGACTGTTTGATCATTCTATTGATGGCACCTTTGACCACTTTGCTGATGATTGAGGAGTAGACTGATAGGATGCTAATTGGCTGGATTGGATTTGTCCTGCTGTTTTAGGACAGGCCATACCTTAACAATTTTCCACATTGTTAGGCAGATGCCTATGTTGTGGTTGTACTGGAATAGTTTGGCTAAGGCGGTGGAGATATAATTTACTGTATCTAGTGCCTTCAGCTATTCCTTACTATCTCATGGAGGGAATGGAATTGTCTGAACACAGACATCTATGATGGTGGGAACCTCAGGAGGAGGCCAAGATGGATCATTCACTTGGCAGTTCTGGCCAGAGAGGGTTGCAAATTCTTCAGTCTTGTCTTTTGTACTGACGCATTGGGCTCCTCCGCCATTTGAAATAGGGATGTTGTGGGACCTCCTCTTCCAGTTAGTTGTTTACTTGTTTACTACCATTCACGACTGGATGTGGCAGGACAGAGTTTTGATCTTTTCGCTGAGTCTCAGAGACAAAGGACACTAATCAGCAGACACTTCACATGAGTCAAGATGCAAGGGGCCACTAAAAATGTGAAGGTGTCTCCTAAAAACCTTTCTGATTCTCCATATGAGGCCATTACCATCTCTCTGTACCCGTCAGCACTATACACCAAGGCCTTCTGGCAATAGAGGTACTCATGAGATCATTATATCACTAGGCCTTTAACTCAACAACAATTTGTATTTATGTCGTACCTTTAACAATGAATCATTCCAAAACACGTCACAAAAACTTCAGATTGGATGTTATGTTCACCCACTGGAAGGTGTGCAGGCTGGGGATATTGTACAATGCAGCTGAGGGCCTTTCCGCTGCCTATGTGCGCATCCCTGACCTGTATGAAATTTTATGGAGGGCAGTCAAGACATCAGGACTGCCTTTGGGCCTTTTAGTGGTCACTTAACGGCCATTTAAGGGCCTCACCCATCTTCCAGGCAAGAGGGTTATTGCCTTCTTTGCAGGTCCCCTGTGTCCATCTCCATGGCTGCCTCCTCCTCCATCTGTGTCACCACTGTAATGAAAGGCACACCATCTCCGGTTCATTGACTCTCCTTGGCATTCTGAGAATATAGATTGGGTGCCTCAGTATAGATGTTGGTGCCTGGTAATGCCCCGTACATGGATCTACCACCTAATGCATGGGTACCTTTTCGTTCATGCTGGACTTGCAGTTTGCCATTCTAAACCGCACTCATCTTTCCAGCCTGCACCACGTCATTACAATCCTTCTAGCACTGAATTCACATTCTTGTAAGCACCCCTCAACTACTGACTATATTTGTCACTTCCAGCCATGCCATCTTTGTGAGGCTATACTGGCCTCCTCCTCCTCTCATCTCACTTTTGTCTTATTGCCTGCAGGAACACCTCCCGGAAGCATCGCTGAATCTTGAATCAAGTCTTCTCCGTGGAGAAATGATTCCTCCGCAGCCTTGGTTGGTATTTTTCTTTCATTCCTGGGACATGGGCGTCGCTGGCTGGCCAGCATTTATTGTCCATCCCTAGTTGCCCTTGAGAAGGTGGTGGTGAGCTGCCTTCTTGAATCGCTGTACACATGCTGTGGGTTGACCTACAATGCCATTAAGGAGGAAATTCCAGGATTTTGACCCAGCGACTGCGAAGGAACGGCGATATATTTCCAAATCAGGATGGTGAGTGGCTTGGAGGGGAACTTGCAGGTGGTTGTGTTCCCATGTATCTGCTGCCCGTGTCCTTCTAGATGGAAATGGTCGTGGGTTTAGAAGGTGCAGTCTAAGGATCTTGGGTGAATTGCTGCAGTGCATCTTGTAGATAGTACACACTGCTGCTTTTGACAGTCGGAGGTGGAGGAAGTGGATGTTTGTGGATGTGGTGCCAATTCATTCTTCCTGGTTGTATCACAGCTTGGTATGGCCCCTGCTCTGTCCAAGACGACAAGAAACTACAAAGAGTCGTGAATGAAGCCCAGTCCATCAATCAAACCAGCCTTCCATCCATTGGCACTGTCTACACTTGCTGCTGCCTCGGAAAAGCAGCCAGCATAATCAAGGACCCCACACACCCCGGACATTCTCTCTTCCACCTTCTTCCATCAGGAAAAAGGTACAAAAGTCTGAGATCACATACCAACCGACTCAAAAACAACTTCTTCCCTGCTGCCATCAGACTTTTGAATAGACCTACTTTGCATTAAGTTTATCTTTTTCTACACCCTAGCTATGACTGTAATACTATATTCTGCATTCTCTCCTTTCCTTCTCTATGTACGGTATGCTTTGTCTGTATAGCGCACAAGAAACAACACTTTTCACTGTATTGTCACACGTGACAATAATAAATCAAATCAAATCAAAACCAATGGGCTGCTTTGTCCTGGATGGTGTCAAACTTCTTGAGTGTTGTTGGAGCTGCACCCATCCAGGAAAATGGGGAATATTCTATCGCATTCTTGATTTGTGCCTTGCAGATGGTGGAGTCAAGAGGTGAGTTACTCACCGCAGTATTCCTAGCCTCTGACCTGCTCTTGTAGCCATTGTGTTTATGTGGCAAGTCCAGTTGAGTTTCTGGTCAATGGGATGTTGACAGTGGGGGATTCAGTGATGGTAACACCATTGAATGTCTAAGGGCGGTGGTTAGAGTGTCTCTTATTGTTGATGGTCATTGCCTGGCATTTGCATGGCACGAATGTTACTTGCCACTTGTCAGCCCAAGCCTGGATATTGTCCACATCTTGTTGCATTCGAACATGGACTGCTTCAGTATCTGAGGAGTCGCAAATGGTGCTGAACATTGTGTAATCATCAGCGAACATCCCCACTTCTGACATTATGACGGAGGGAAGGTCATTGATGAAAGAGCTGAAGATGGTTTGGCTCTGGACACTACCCTGATGAACTCTTGCAGAGATGTCCTGGAGCTGAGATGACTGATCCTCCACAACCACAGGGCTATAAACCCCTCCTTGTGCCTGCAGTCTGCCTGAATGCTGTAGGTCTTCCTTAAACAATAGCGCCTAATCGCAAGCTGCCTGCCAACTCATAAAACCATCAAAGAAGTTCCACCATCTGCCCATGTGTGCCATAAACCCAAATATCCCCTCAAAATTAGGTTGACCACCCGATTGATAAAACTTTGCAGTTTCTCCCGTTTAGATCAGCAGTCTATTATAGCATGCTGTAGTAAAAATGCTAAATGTTGTATTAGCTCTTGTATTCCTTTTATCCACACTTTATGACTCACACACGCACCTCTCAATAATGGATTTCTTCAGGCATGCCTAATCCCCCTTGTTAATAATGGTTGGTTCGAAGTTTAGTGGGGTTACTTCATCATGCCTATCACTTGTTGTAACTTAATTGTACCTTATCTCAAGACTATACCACTTTGCTCTGCCAATTCCTTAGCAACACATGATATGGTCTTGGTTACCAGCTGCCTAGATATCTGCTGAATGTTCCTCCATATTGCGGCTTCTCAGTTTGCAGCTCAGTGTGGTTTAGCCATTAGAGTCATAGAGTCATAGAGGTTTACAGCATGGAAAGAGCCCCTTGTTCATGCTGCCCTTTTTTTTTTAAACCCCTAAGCGAGTCCCAATTGCCCGCATTTGGCCCATATCCCTCTATACCCATCTTACCCATATAACTATCTAAATGCTTTTTAAAAGACAAAACTGTACCCGCCTCTACTACTACCTCTAGCAGCTTGTTCCAGACACTCACCACCCTGTGTGTGAAACAATTGCCCCTCTGGACACTTCTGTATCTCTCCCCTCTCACCTTAAACCTATGCCCTCTAGTTTTAGACTCCCCTACCTTCGGGAAAAGATATTGACTATCTAGCTGATCTATGCCCCTCATTATTTTATAGACCTCTATAAGGTCACCCCTCAGTCTCCTACGCTCCAGAGAAAAAAGTCCCAGCCTATCCAGCCTCTCCTTATAACTCAATCCATCAAGTCCCAGTAGCATCCCAGTAAATCGCTTCTGCACTCTTTCTAGTTTAATAATATCCTTTCTATAATAGGATTCTATAATAGGATTCTATTATAATTATTAAAGTCCTGTTTTGCCCTAAAATTCTTCTTGTTGGTAGAGATGTTTAAAACAAATTTTTCATTCAATGTTACGTCCCGTTGTAAGAAGTTCAAAATAATCACATTTTTAGACTCAGATGCTGAAGTTTCACCGAATGCATTTCCCAGATAACACTGTGGGGCGGATTAATATATTGTTGCCTTGACTGTGGTAGCAGTGAGTGGAATAGCATTCTGGATATGTATGTATACATGCACGTAACAGTATAGTTCTTAAATCACTTTGGAACTATGTAGCACCATAATGATATGTCAATTAGCTATAAAACCTGAACAATAGAACAGGGCTAAGCACAGCCACAGAATGAACAATGTTCTTCCAAATTTCTTTTGGTGTACATGGTAATTTGTTTAATTGCACAGTCCCTTTAAATCTTTGGCACAGCCACACGTGCATGGTAACTTAAAGGGACTGACTTATGTACAACCTGAGCGGGAACCTCTGGGTTGCTGCACAGTCGTGAAGTCTACAGGAATGATTGGTTCTAAGTATTCTACCCATAGCAACAATATATTTAATATAACCCGCTGACAAATTATTGTCCACTTGGCTCAATTCCCATTAATCAATGGGCATCCTGAGATCTGCTCTGTATGTGTACAAGCTTCTACTCCCAGCCCGCAGGTGCAGATAGAGTTTCCGATAACCAACATGCATCTTATATGCACAATAGGAGATAGCCAATCTGTTTCAAATGCCCATCTTTTGATCATTGGGTGCTTTCGTAGACCTTTGGAATTCCAACCTAAGTCACTTCTCAACACCCTCAGATAATCAAACAGCTTCAGATTATCTCCTTTGGTGAATGCCCTTATAAGAATTAAATTTATATTTCAGAAACGACATGAAAGGTTGTGACAGCTTTTAAACAATATAATTGAGTTGAGGATTAATAGTTCATAAGAAGGCTTTATTTTAATATATTGTTTTGCTTTTATTCAACTGAGAGAAATACTTAGTTTGGGCTGTAAATGAACTGAAGTACATTCATTTCAAACATATTGCAGTATTTATTGCTAGTTCTAGAATAGCTCTGATTCATTGTCTGTTGCATATCCAAGCCAATCAATAATTGGATATCATTATGCACCATCAAAGCTGCACAAATATCTGAAAGAAAAAAGAAGACTTACATTTATATAGCACCTTTTTTGACCTCAGGTTATCCCAAATGCAGTCACTGTTGCAATGTTGGAACTGCAACAGTCAGTTGTGTAGAGCAACTCCAACAACCAGCAATGTAATAATGAGCAAATGATCTGTTTTTTGTGATGATGGTGAAGAGATAAATATTGGCCAGAACCCCAGGGAAAGCTGCATGTTCTTTATCAAAATAGTGCCTTGGGTTGTTTAAGTCCATCTTAAAGAGCAGACATCTCATTCAAAGGATGTTACTTCCACCAATGTACCATTCCCTCAGTACTGCACTGCCAGCTTAGACCATTGGGTTCAAGTCCTAAGACTTGAACCCAGAACCTTCAGACTCAAAGGTGAAAGTGCTACCAACTGAACTACAGCTGACAAAATGCAGGTTTAGGACACCTGACCTGGTATAAATTAGGGGAGAGCTGGATATATTCCCCTTCACTGAGATCTATGGAAGAGAACCAACTCGAATTAAGAGAAATAAATATGCCTGCTTGAAAGTATGAAATGAATTAAATTAGTGATAATTAATTCTAAAACTAATGTAACTATAGGTCCACATTTCTGTTCCTGTTCTGACCTCAATAACCATATGCTGTAGAAATTATCCTTACAATTAAGTAATTATTGCACACATAAATTGATGGTTTGGTTAATAAACTGTCAGGATACTGATATGCTGAATTTAGTGTTTAGAATTTAGCTCTGTGAGAGATCCTAGAATTATAGAATCCCTAAGTACAGAAGGAGGCCATTCGGCCCATCAAGTCTATACCAACCACAATCCCATAGGCCCTATTCCCGTATCCATTTGCCCTGCTAATGTCCTTGACACTAGGGTCAATTAAGCATGGCCAACCAACCTAACCCGCACATCTTTGGACTGTGGGAGGAAACCAGAGCGCCTGGAGGAAACCCACGCAGACACGGGGAGAATGTGCAAACTCCACACAGACAGTGACCCGAGGCCGGAATTGAACCTGAAACCCAGGTGCTGTGAGGCAGCAGTGCTAACCACTGTGCCACTGAGATGCTGGAGTCTGAAGCACAGATATCTGTGTGAATCAGTTCACCTACTTTTACAGCTGCTATGATTCCAAAGTGCTCCATAAATTACAGATTTTCCTACCTGGAACATAAGAACACAAGAAATAAGAGCAGGAGTCAAGCAGGAGTCATATTCAGTATGATCATGGCTAATCCTGGGCTTCAACTCCATTTTTGCAATATCCCATCATTCCCTGAGAGTTCCCTGGTGACGTCAGTGGGAATTCCCAGTGACAGCGATGGGACCAGAGGATCCAGCTGCTAGCAAACAACACGTCACCTCCCGCCGGTGGGAAACACGCAGCTGAGAGGCCGAAGAATTTTGCCCCACATATCTGTCTATCCCAGCCTTAAATATATTCGTCAATGGAGCATCAATGACTCTCTGGGATTGAGAATTCACAACCGTTTTAGTGAATAACTTTTTCTTCATCTCAGTCCTAAATGATCAACTCGTTATCCTGAGATTGTGCCCCAATATTTTAGTTTTCCCGATCAGTGGAAATAATCTCTCAGTGTCCACCCTGACGTGGCCCTTCAGGATTTTGTAGGGAGATCTCATTCTTCTAAAGTTTAGAGAATATATGCCCAATTTACTCATCCTCTCCTCATGGGACAACCCCCTATAATCCCATGGACCAACCAAGTGAACCTTCACTGTACTGTCTCCAATGCAAGTATATCCTTTCTGAAACGTGGAGATTAAACTATGCATAGTACTACAGATGTGGTCTCACCAAAGCCCTGCACAACTGCAACAAGACCTCGTTATTCGTCTATTCCAATTCCTGCAATAAAGGCCAACATGTCACTTGCCTTCCTAATTGCTTGCTGCACCTCCAATGCGGGCCAGAATTTTCCGGCCGTTCACACTCCACCGCTGCTGCAAGTGAGGATGGAGAATTTGGCTCTCAGCCAAATCTCCGTTCACTGCAGCGGGACCTGAGAATCTCGCTGACATGAACGGCCAGAGTAATGGAGTGGAAAATTCGGCAACTAACGTTTTGCAATCCTTGTACCAGCACAGGTGTTGAAGTTCAAAGAAGTCTCTTTGAACTTCAACACTTACAAACTTTTCACTTTTTAAAAAACATGCTGCTTTTTATTCTTACAGCCAAAGTGAATAACAAATATTTCCCTATATCAGACTCCAGCTGCCATTTAGTTTTCCACTTTCCTAATCTGTCTCTATCACTTTACAGCCTCTCTGTGTTCTCCTCACAGCTTAACATCCCACCTAGTTTGGTCCCATCATCAAACTTCAATACATTACTCTCTATCTCTTCATCTATGTTATTAGTATAGATTGTAAATAGCTGAGGCCCTGGCACTGATCCTTGCACCACTCCACTATTCACCGCCTGCCAACTTGAAAAAGCCCTATTTATGCCCACTCTGTTTTCCATCCATTAACCAATCCTCTCCTAATGCTAATATATTATCCCCAACTTCAAGAGCCCTTATTTTGCCTGTTTACCTTTGGTGCTGCATCTCTTTGAATGCCTTTTGGAAATCCAGCTACACTACATCCACTGGTTCCCCTTTATCAATCCTAACAGTTACATCCTCAAAAATCTCTAATAAATTTGTCCAGCAGGATTTCCCTTCATTAAAACTTGTTAACTGTGTGTTTCTAAGTGCAAGGAGAGAGTGCTAATTCTAAGGAAAGAGAAGTCAACAGACAGAAATTTTTTTGAAGTATCAGTCACAAGTCGGCTTACATTAACACTGCAATGAAGTTCCTGTGAAAATCCCCTAGATTTTATACTCCGGTGCCTATTCGGGTACACTGAGGGAGAATTTAGTGTGGCCAAAGCACGTCTTTTGGACTCTGGGAGGAAATCGGAGCACTCGGAGGAAACCCACACAGACACGGGGAGAACATGCAGACCCTGCACAGACAGTTACCTAAGCCGGGAATAGAACCCGGATCCCTGGCATCATGAGGCAGCAGTGTGCCACCGTGCTGCTAATATATCATATTTCATGTTAATACTTCCTAAAGATTGAAGTTACTATCTATTTGGTTTTGGACCAGACAGTCAGATGATCAAGTGGGCTGTTTAAAGTGTCTAAAGATATCAGCCAAGCATTGTGATGTCTGTTTCTTGCTTAATGTCATTTTTTAAATGATTTGCTCCATCTCACAATGTGGAAGTTTTAACCATTGGGATTTTTCATATTTTATTGATGATTTTCATCAGACATCATGAACTCCTATCATAATTTCACCACTGCCCTGGCTAGTCCATGCAGTACTAGCTTTCCACGAGGAGCAACCCAGCATTACCGGGAAAGCTCAGAAAGATAGATAATTTTCCTCAGCATCACAGGTTCACATGAGTTGTTGTGAAGGAGAAGGGAAAAAGGAGTAAGCAACTTTAATTAACAGTAAAAAACTAAATTTGAAATTCAGTTCTCTACCACTGCTTTCTTTCTTCATAGACCAAAAAACATTTTTACACAAGAAACTGTGGAAGAAATTCACATTGAAAACATCCCTCTGTGCCTGCTCTACCTGTCAATCATTGTGATTGAATGATCATGAAACCCCATATAGTCCAAGTAAATATCATCGTGGGAACATGCACACTTTGGCCATGCAAGTGGCTTGCTTTATATAGCCACTTCAGTTAATATTAATGAATTCAGTGCAAGGCTTGAATTACCATGAGGTGAGGGTGCTCTGAGAGTGGCATTTCATTTTGAAAATATAATTTGACACTTCTGTAAGCAATGTATTCAAAAGAGCCTCCTCTTCCATCTACATTTAAAATAATCTGCATTTTCAATAGAGAGTTGAATAATATTAAAATAGGTAGCTATTGAGATATATTCTTAATTATATGCTTTTGTGGAGAGTGCCAGGCATATTTTAACAACTATTGTACAAATATTCACATTCAGGTTGTGGGTCAGGATCTTTTAACTGCTTTGTTCTCTTCACCAAGGGATATCTTTGTTATCTGCTGATGCTAAGGTTCATGAAGCCATAAATACTTATACATGCAGTTAGAGAATCAGTTAAAGTTAAAATGTGAATAGAACAAATATTGATGCTGTTAGGACCAGGTGAGAAGGAATGAATTGGTTCTCCTTTATTCAGCTCCCCTCAGTTGGTCATAACAAAGATTTATTCAAAATGTATTTTCCCTGTAAATGCCTTTTCCAATCTAAATGTCTTTGGGTGGCATGGTGGCACAGTGATTAGCACTGCTGCCTCACAGCGTCAGGGACCCAGGTTCAATTCTGGCCTCGGGTCACTGTCTGCGTGGAGTTTGCGTATTCTCCCCGTGTCTGCATGAGTTTCCTCCGGGTGCTCCAGTTTGTTCCCATAGTCCAAAGATGTGTGGATTAGATTGATTGGCCATGCTAAACTCTCCCTCTCCCTGGGAAACCCATGCAGACACGAGGAGAATGTGCAGACTCCACACAGACAGTGACCCAAGCCAGGAATCGAACCCAGGTCCCTGGTGCTGTGAGGCAGCAGTGCTAACCACTGTGCCATCATGCCCCCCAATGAGAAATAAGACATTTACAAATGGATATAGGTATGTTAGGTGAGTGGGCCACAATGTGGCAGATGGAGTTTAATGTGGATTATGTGTGAGGTTATCCATTTCGGTCAGAAAAATGGAAAAGCAACTTATTATCTAAATGGAGGGAGACTTCTGGGTGCTTCGTTGCTGTGAAGCAGCAGTGCTCGCCACTGTGCCACCCTCGTAAATGGTAACTGGGTAGGAATAATAAAATACTTTTGATTACAAGAAATAGGTTGGTAGAGGACTGGCTAGGCATTGATCGGAATGCTTCCATCCAAGTGTCAGCACTGTCTGAGCTAAGAGTGCTGAATTTAGTACTTGACTGAAGGCAATCTCTGATAAATGCCACATCTCATTTCATTAATAATCATCACCAAATGGAAAAGAATGTCTAACTTCCTTCAGCTGGCCTCCAGATATAATAACATTGTCAGTAGAATGGTTTCAGTGTGCTGTGAGGGGCCAGTTTGCTCTCACTTCTCTGCTTCATGTAACTCAGAGGGAATCCACATCTTTAAAGGCAAACTTTGCTTTAGAAACTAGCTGGGATTTAATGTGGCCAACAGGAGCCTTGCCCGTCAGCTGGGGAACAGGTGGTTGCCCCGCTTCACCTTTCCCTGGGAGGCCCCGATGCTATAACATCCAAACTTTTTCATATTTGGGAGACTTTTTTGGGTTGTTTTTGATACCTTTTGATACTTTAATTCTAATTAAAGAAGCCAATTGAAATTAAGTCCAATTATGGTCACCACATGAGGGACAAACTAGATCCAAGCTGACAATGTGAGACATTGCATCCTGGGTTCGATTCCCGGAGTCTGCACGTTCTCCCCGTGTCTGTGTGGGTTTCCTCCGGGTGCTCCGGTTTCCTCCCAGAGTCCGAAAGACGTGCTGGTTAGGTGCATTGGCCATGCTAAATTCTCCCTCAGTGTACCCAAACAGGCGCCAGAGTGTGACGACTAGGGGATTTTCACAGTAACTTCATCTTGGGTTCAATCAAACAAGATCCAAGCTGACAGGATGAGGCATTGCACCCCCTCCCCGGCTTGATCTAACGCTTTACCTTAGCCAAAAGGACAAGATGGCTTTGAAAAATTGCATCCAGTAAAACCTCAGTTTAACCTAATTGGCTACCCTGATCCTTTACTCTACCCTAGCCTGGACAAACAAAGATCACAGGCTTCAGCACACCCCCAGTGCAATGGGCTAGCCTCGCCCCTTGCCTGATCATGGTTTCACCCCTGCCAGGTAAGTATCACCATCATGCTTGGTGAGGAATATTCAGGGTTGGAGCAGCTCACCTTACTTTGGAGACTTAAGCCTGCCGATCCGATTATACCCCCAGTAAGGTGGAAATCCCATCCCTGAGGACTGTCAGCCAATCAGAGGCCAGCAGCTCTCCAGTTCTGGCAGCGTCAGCTGGCAGATCCCTGGAAAAAGGTGAGTGAGGGCGGGATGGGGGTCATGGTGAGGGGATCGCCAGCAATGGGGAGGAGGGAAGTTAGTTTGTTCTCACTGGAACGATAGAAGTTGAGGGGCGACCTGATGGAAGCCTACAAGATTATGAGAGGCATGGACAGAGTGGATAGTCAGAAACTTTTTCCCAGGGTGGAAGAGTCAATTACTAGGGGGCACAGCTTTAAGGTGCGAGGGGCAAGGTTTAAAGGCGATGTACGAGGCAGATTTTCTACACAGAGAGTAGTGGGTGCCTGGAACTCGTTGCCGGGGGAGGTAGTGGAAGCGGATACGGTAGTGACTTTTAAGGGGCATCTTGACAGGTACATGAATAGGATGGGAATCGAGGGATATGATTCCCGGAAGGGTAAGGGATTTTAGTTAAGTTGGGCAGCATGGTCGGTGCAGGCTTGGAGGGCCGAAGGGCCTGTTCCTGTGCTGTAATTTTCTTTGTTCTTTGTTCAGAGCGTTCAAGATCAGTACAGGGCTGACAGTAAAAGCCAGTCTCCAAGTTCGCTTTCTCTTTTCACTTCTGTCATGTTAATTTTAAGTTATGTTCAATAAAAGAAAGTCATATAAAAATTGTATCAGTGCTGTTCTCATCTATTCAAATGAATGAATGGACCCAACACAACCCATCATCATGTTTCGCCATTCAATACGATCATGCTGCTCATCCACTTCAATGTCTTTTTCACACACTATCCCTGTATCCCTTATATCATTGGTATTTAGAAATCTGGCAAGCTCTGCTTTAAACATACTCAATGACTGAGCTTCTATAGCCCTCTGAGGTAGAGAATTCCAAAGTTTCACAACCCTCACAGTAAAGAAACATTCTCCAGAGAACCATAGAACCATAGAAAATTACAGCTCAGAAACAGGCCTTTTGGCCCTTCTTGTCTGCGCCGAACCATTTTTTGCCTAGTCCCACTGACCTGCACTTGGACCATATTCCTCCACACCCCTCTCATCCATGAACCCATCCAAGTTTTTCTCCTCATCCTTCTTGCCTATTTTCCAATCCAGAGCTTCACCTCCTCTTCCCACTCATTTCTCTCTGCGCTTTCCCTTACCATACTCTCCATTCTGTAGTATTATGCAAGAAATCATCTTCCCTGAAGCTTCCCTCATCCCTGCTGCAAAATAAATCAAATGCAGTTTCTTTGGCCCATACCTCTCTTGTCCAGGTCTGCTTTTCAGTTCAATTTCAGTTCTGTTCACCTCATTCATAGCCTAATTCCCCATACTCTTCACTCCACACACTCTACTTTCTAAATAAAAATATTCCTCATCTATTTGCTCAGGTGCTGTCCTTGCTGTTTACACTTGTCCTGCCTCCATTCTCACTTTCTCCTCACCCAACTCTCACCAAGCCCTGAATACCATAAATCTTGATGCTAACAGCGCAAGTGGACCCTTTATTAATTTATTTCCTCTTACCCATTGTTGTACAAGGTTATAGATTTGTTGTTAAATTATAAATAATATAATTCTGAGCTATTTACTTCCCTCATTTCTTAATTTTCTGCTTCCTGTTCCTCTAAATGTATTAAGTTGTAGCTAATTTTTCTATTAATTTGTTTAACTCAATTTAATCGCACTGCAATGTTCAATAACAAAAAAATATCTTTATCATTGTAAATTAGTCTCAATTTTACAATGTAAACAATGTTTACAATTAGTAAACACATTTAGTGATAACGTAATCACAATTTGTTATAATTTTCAAATTATTCTGCCGCCAGCTTCTGTCTCCACTATTTAACTGTTGTCACATAACTTGGGAATATTGATATAAAATTTTCAGACTGCCCAGTTCTTGACCCTTGACATCTATGGATTACCGACTAAAATATATTAAACATCTTGGGTGGGATTTTCTGGCCGTGCTCGCCCCGAAATCAGAAAATCCTGCCCAAGGTCAACAGATCTTTCCATGGTCCGCCACTCACCTGCTACAATCCCCGTGGCGGGCGGACTGGGAAAATCCACCCCCTTATATCCGCACACAACCTTTGACAGCTTTCTCCATTATAAGTTCCTCCATCTACATTTAGAATAGAAACTTTCTAATGGAGGCGAAGCAAACAGTCACGCTCAAACAGTCACTCTCACCAGTGGTAGCCAAGGTCAAAGCAGATGGATATGGCAATAGCAGCTATTGGAAAGTGAGATGTTAAACAGCCAGCAGCAAGATTGGAGCCTGAGGCTAAGCAGGAGCAGCTGATTCCGGCAGATGAAAAGGGGAGGCTGTAACCCCCTTAAAACACAATGGCTAGGGGGTTATCAAAGAGACGCTAACTTGAAAGGACACTTCACAATGCCCTCACTTCATTTTCACTGCAATCATAGAAAATTTGCAATAGAGAAGGAGGCCATTTGACCTATCATGTCTGTACTAGTCAATATGGCATTGCCCAACCTAATCCCAACTTCCTGCACTAGGTCCATAGTCTTCCAAGTATTATGATCTGATTAGGGACCATTAACTTATTGTTGAAAATGGACAGTTTGAAATCCCAGTTACAAACAATGGGCAGAATTTTCCACACAACCCACCATGTGTTTCATGGTGGTGAAGGTGGCTCGCCATTGGCCAGCGGCAGGATCTTCTGCTGGTCCCACTGTTGTAATTGGCATTTCCCATTGAATGTTTCCTCATCTCCCCATTAATCTTGCAACCAATTCCTTAAAACCTATGCCCCCCCCGGTACTTGTTTCCTCAGTTCAGGTAAATGGATCATCTCTATGTACCCTACCGGTGCCCTTCTTAATTTTGTACACCACAATGAAATCATTCCCCAGCCTCCTCTGTTCCAAGGATAACAATAGTAAGAAGTCTCACAACACCAGGTTAAAGTCCAACAGGTTTATTTGGTAGCAAATACCATAAGCTTTCGGAGCACAGCTCCTTCGTCAGATGGAGTGGATATCCACTCCATCTGACGAAGGAGCTGTGCTCCGAAAGCTTATGGTATTTGCTACCAAATAAACCTGTTGGACTTTAACCTGGTGTTGTGAGACGTCTTACTGTGCTTACCCCAGTCCAACGCCGGCATCTCCACATCAAGGATAACAATGCCAGCTATCTAATCTTTGTCATAGCTAAACCCTTGCAGTCCTGGCAACATCCTCTTAAATCTCCTCTGCACTCCAACTCTTTCCTGTAATGTGGTGACCCGGAACTGTACACAGTCCTCAAGGTGTGATCTAATCAATGTTGTCCACAGATCTAGTACAGCCTCCCTGCTGTTATACCCTGTGCCTCAGCTAGTAAAGGAAAGCATGCCATATCCTTTCTTAACCTCCTTATTGAATTGTCCTGCTGTACTTAATGATCTATGTGCATCCACTCGACCCTTTCTACTTTGTCCCCATTGATGTAGACAGGGGCATGTTCTCCTTTACGCTTCTTAAAGTCGATGACAATCTCCTTCATTTTGTTGACATTAAGGGAGCGATTATTGTCACCACACCAGTTCACCAGATTCTCTATCTCATTCCTGTACTCTGTCTCATCATTGTTTGAGATCCGACCCACTACGGTGGTGTCGTTAGCAAATTTGAAAATCGAATTGGCGGGTAATTTGGCCGCACAGTTATAGGTGTATAAGGAGTATAGTAGGGGGCTGAGAACACAGCCTTGTGGGTCACCGGTGTTGAGGATTATCGTGGAGGAGGTGTTAGAACATAGAACAGTACAGCACAGAACAGGCCCTTCGGCCCACGATGTTGTGCCGAGCTTTATCTGAAACCAAGATTAAGCTATCCCGCTCCCTATCATCCTGGTGTGCTCCATGTGCCTATCCAATAACCGCTTAAATGTTCCTAAAGTGTCTGACTCCACTATCACTGCAGGCAATCCATTCCACACCCCAACCACTCTCTGCGTAAAGAACCTACCTCTGATATCCTTCCTGTATCTCCCACCACGAACCCTATAGTTATGCCCCCTTGTAATAGCTCCATCCACCCGAGGAAATAGTCTTTGATTTGTTGTTGTTGTTGTTGTTGCCTATCCACCCGAGGAAATAGTCTTTGATTTGTTGTTGTTGTTGTTGTTGCCTATCCTTACTGATTGTGGTCTGTGAGTTTGGAAGTTCAGGATTCAGTTGCAGAGGGAGGTGCCAAGGCCCAGGCCACGGAGTTTGGAGATGAGTTTCGTGGGAAAAATAGTGTTGAAGGCTGAGCTGTAGTCAATAAATAGGAGTCTGACAAAGGTGTCCTTGTTATCTAGGTGTTCCAGGGTTGAGTACAGGGCCAGGGAAATGGTGTTGGCTGTGGACCTGTTGCGGCAGTAGGCAAACTGTGTGGCAACAATAATTTCTCCCTCAATGTCAACAAAACGAAGGAAATTGTCATCGACTTCAGGAAGTGTAAAGGAGAACATGCCCCTATCTATATCAATGGGGATGAAGTAGAAAGGGTTGAGAGCTTCAAATTTTTAGGTGTCCAGATCACCAACAACCTGTCCTGGTTCCCCCATGCCGACACTATAGTTAAGAAAGCCCACCAATGCCTCTATTTTTTAAAAGACTAAGGAAATTTAGGTTTAAAAAGGGCTTACCTTGGAGGTTCAGCTTCATTGTTCCCAGGAGCAGGCTGAGGGTAAGAGAGTGGGTTTTCTGACTGTAATTAATTATTTATTTTTTCAGTTAATTTTGGGTTCAAAATCGGAGGTTTTTTTCAAAACCGGAAGTCAGGCCAGGAGTGGCCAGGGGAAGTTTTTGGAGGGTTTAAAAAGGGCTTACCTTGGAGGTTCAGCTTCATTGTTCCCAGGAGCAGGCTGAGGGTAAGAGAGTGGGTTTTCTGACTGTAATTAATTATTTATTTTTTCAGTTAATTTTGGGTTTAAAATCGGAGGTTTTTTTCAAAACCGGAAGTCAGGCCAGTCAGCACCAAAGTATACAGCGGGCAGCATTGTAGCGGGCAGCAGAGTGAGTGGGAAGTTGAGTGAGCTGTCAGGGCTTTGGCTCACAGGGCTTGGACGAGCAGGGGTGAGTTTTTGTTTCCTTACACTCTTATTAACTTTTCACTGTCTTACTTGACATAAAGTGTCCAGTATGAGTGTGAAACCAATGTGTTGTTCCCAGTGTAGGATGTGGGAGGTCCTGGAGGCATCTGGCCTCCCGGACATCCACATCTGTGAGGGGTGTGTCGAGCTGCGGTTCCTGAGAGACCGTGTTAGGGAGCTGGAACTACAACTCGAGGATCTTAGGCTGATGAGGGAGAATGAGGAGGTGATAGACAAGAGCTATCATCAGGTGGTCACACCAGGGCCACGGGAAGAGGCCAAGTGGGTGACGGCCAGGAAGGGTAAGGCTAGGGTGGTTGAGAGCATCCCGGTGGATTTGCCCCTGCACAACAAGTACTCCTGCTTGAGTACTGCTGGGGGGGACAGCCCGCCTGGGGGAAGCAGCAGTGGCCGTGTCTCCGCAGTGGAGTCCAGCCCTGTAACTCAGAGGGCTAAGGAAAAGAGGAGGAAGGCGGATGGATGGATTCCTGAGCGGTAAGGGAATTAAGAGTTATGGGGATCAGGCGGGTAAGTGGTACTGATCCACGTCAGATCAGCCATGATCTTATTGAATGGCGGGGCAGGCTCGAGGGGCTAGATGGCCTACTCCTGCTCCTATTTCTTATGTTCTTATGTTCTTATTTGGCATGTCAGCTACGACTCTCACCAACTTTTACAGATGCACCATAGAAAACATTCTTTCTGGTTGTATCACAGCTTGGTATGGCTCCTGCTCTGCCCAAGACCACAAGAAACTACAAAAGGTCGTGAATGTAGCCCAATCCATCACACAAACCAGCCTCCCATCCATTGACTCTGTCTACACATCCCACTGCCTCGGTGATGCGCTATCAATAAGGCGAAAGACTACCGATATGCCAATATAAGTGTAGGCTTTTATTCACAACAGAATCAGGAGCAGATCCCAACAAATAACCGACCTGGACTGAACAAGGGGGAGGAGACAGCCACCTTTATACTAGGTGCTGAGGGGAGGACCCAAACTGGAAGGGGATGTGTCCAGGTATGACAAGCACACACAACGGTGGTCCATATAGGACAAAGGCACAACTGAGGTCCACCACACTCGGCAAAGCAGCCAGCATAATTAAGGATCCCAGGCACCCCGGACATTCTCTCTTCCACCTTCTTCCTTCGGGAAAAAGATACAAAAGTCATGTACCAACCGACTCAAGAACAGCTTCTTCCCTGCTGCTGTCAGACTTTTGAATGGACTTAACTTGCATTAAGTTGATCTTTCTCTACACCCTAGCTATGACTGTAACACTACATTCTGCACTCTCTTGTTTCCTTCTCTATGAACGGTATGTTTTGTCTGTAAAGCGCGCAAGAAACAATACTTTTCACTGTATGTTAATACACGTGACAATAATAAATCAAATCAAAATCCAATGCTCCTTTGTTACTCCACGCGACTCGATATCCCCTTAGTTTGGATTCTGCTGTCTTGCCTCACTTCCCAAAATGCATTACCTCACACTTCTCAATACTGAATTCCTTTTTCCACTTTTCAGCCCAACTGGCCACCATCCTGCAGCATAAATCCTTCCTCCTCCCTTCACCCATATGGCCATTATTTTTATATCATCTGCAAACTTCATCATGCTCCCATTTGAGTCCAAGTGATCAACAAAATAAACTACAAAAGCAAGGGATTGATTACTGAGCCCTGAAGAATCCCACTGGTAACAAAAATACCTGCCTCAATACTCTTTGCTTCCTGCCACTAAGCCAATTCCAATTTGCCACTGTCCCTTGGCTTCTGAGGGTTTTTCTTCATTGCAGATGACATAAATTACATATTAGAGATAGACAGTAAACAAGGGGCTAATAAGAGTGAGGAATTTAGGATTATTAATATCAACAGAGAAGTATCAGAGAAATTTAAGAGACTAATAGTTCGTAAATCCCCAGAACCCAATGACCCATATCCAAGGGTTTTAAAAGTGGTAGCTGCAGAGATAGTGGATGCACTGATTGTGAGTTTTTAAAATTCCCTAGATTCAAGACTGCTCCCAGAGAGTTGGACCATAGCAAATGTAACTCCAATATTCAAGAATGGAGGGAGAGAGCTAAATGGGAACGACGGTCAGTGAGCCTGACATCAGTTGTTAGGAAAATGCTGGAATCTATTAGGGAAATCTTAACATTGTACTTGGAAAAGCATATGGTGTGAATTTCCAAAAAATGACTAAATTTCATAATGGTGAGAAAACCAGGGGAATCTGCACTGGTCTGTCCAGCGCAGTCCAGACCACAATAGTCTCACACTTACTTGTTTTTGGGAGAGTAGTGAGTTGCGCATCGATTCTGGGAGCAGTGAGGCCTTAACATCCTAGTGAGCTTGGATGCAAAGCAATTGGGTGCCTTTTTGGTAGCACGCCCCAATCTCACAGTGCACGGGGAGACCCCGCTCCTTCCCCCATGGACATTGGGACATCTCCCTCATTGGGGGCATGTTTCTCCAATTCCTCTACAACAAGGATTGCTGGCATTAGGGCACAGGGGACCCTTCCAATGGATCCCCCTGCATGACCCCTCGACATACCAACCCTTCATGCCTCACCCCTTCACAACCCCTCTTCATGACCCTCCCTGCATGGTACCCCTCTGTTATAGACTCCCCATTCTAGCCCTTCATTATAGCCCCCCCCGTCATACCACCTGCTCAGGCCCCACAACCTTGGCGCTGCCCCTGGCACACTGGCAGTGCCCAACTGGCACTGCCAAGGTGCCAGGTTGGCACTGCCAAGTGGGCACTACCAGATGGGCACCACCCCGCCATGTCCCAGAACACCTGGAGGCTTCAATGGCCACTGAGCCCCCGAAGTTGAGTGGGCTCAGCGTATTTAACCTCCACCATAATTTGATCAGACAAATTAAATGTGGTTTAACGAAACAATTGTGTTTGATGAATTTGTTAGTTTTTGAGGATGTAACCAGTAGGGTTGTTAACGGGGAACCCAGTAGATGTAGTCACAGTAAGAAGTCTCACAACACCAGGTTAAAATCCAACAGGTTTATTTGGAATCACGAGCTTTCAGGGCGCTGCTTCTTCCTCAGGTGAGTGACTAACCTGATGAAGGAGCGGCGCTCCGAAAGCTCGTGATTCCAAATAAACCTGTTGGACTTTAACCTGGTGTTGTGAGACTTCTTACTGTGCCCACCCCAGTCCAACGCCGGCATCTCCACATCAGTAAATGTAGTATACTTGGAGTTGGAGTATACTTGAGCTGGAGTATACTTGGGGTTCCAAAAGACATTCAATAAAGTGCTCACAGGCTAAAATATGCAAGTTGGGATATTATATTAGTATGAGAAGAGAATTGATTAATGGACAGGAAGCAGAGGGATAGGATAAAGAGGGGATCTTCAAGTTGGCAGGCTGTAACTAGAGGATTGTTTTTATTCTATCTTACTTACTATGAAACTATCATACAATGTCAAATAAATTCTTCTGGTTCACTCATATTCTTTAGGGTCATGGGATGTGGGTGTCACTGGCAGTGCCAGCATTTGTTACACATCCCTACTTGAACTAAGCAGTTTAGTAGGGCATTTGAAAGGACAGATAAGCCATCGTCTTATTAAATGGTAGAGCAAGCTTAAAAGGCTGAATAGCCTATTCCTGCTCCCATTTCTTATGGTCTAATAAAAAGAATGGAACTCAAATTCCTGCAAGATTTGATGGATAAAAGGGTATCTTATGATCTGTATGAAGCCAGACAGACCACATCTTCCGATTGGGCGGCGCAATTGTTAGCACTGCTCCCACACAGTGCCAGTGACCCCAATTCAATTCCAGCCTCGGGTCACTGTCTGTGTGGAGTCTGTGGGCGGCACGGTAGCACAGTGGTTAGCACTGCTCCAGGGACCCGGGTTCAATTCCTGGCTTGGGTCACTGTCTGTGTGGAGTTTGCACATTCTCCTCGTGTCTGCGTGGGTTTCCTCTGGGTGCTTCGGTTTTCTCCCACAGTCCAAAGATGTGCGGGTTAGGTTGATTGGCCATGCTAAAATTGCCCTTAATGTGCTGGGATGTGTAGGTTAGAGGGATTAGCGGGTAAATGTGTAGGGATATGGGGGTGGGGCCTGGGTGGGATTGTGGTCGGTGCAGACTCGATGGGCCAGATGGCCTCTTTCTGTACTGTAGGGTTTCTAAGATTTCTCAGGGATTAGCAGGGTAAATATGTGGGGTTACAGGGACAGGGCTTGGGTGGGCTTGTGGTTGGTGCAAACTTGATTGGCCAAAAGGCCTCCTTCTGTACTGCAGGGATTCTATGATTCAATTCCTGACTGCCACTGGGTTCTTACCAACAAGCTCAGGATATCCAGGGTTATCTGAAAATGCATGTGTATGAACATCATTTGAAGAGATAGTGAAGCACTCTGCAGTGAGTGCAGGCTCTGATCTGAGGGCTGACAGTGGATGGGGTTAAACATGAACTAAACCAGGCAGGGGAATGAGAGGCAGGTTAGAGAGACACTCCGTGCAGCTGCTGCTCGGCCACCCGGGGCAGACTCCGCTCGCCTCCGGGGCAGCTGCTGCTCGGCCACCCGGGGCAGACTCCGCTCGCGGGGAATGGAGTCGGTGTTTGTGACGGTTGGAACAACCAGCTTCGATCAACTGATCCGGCAAATCTCCTCCGAGAGCAGCGGCCGGGTAAGCGGGGAGAGAGCACCGGCCCGGGGAGAGAGCACCGGCCCGGGGAGAGAGCACCGGCCCGGGGAGAGGGAGCACCGGCCCGGGGAGAGGGAGCACCGGCCCGGGGAGAGGGAGCACCGGCCCGGGAGAGAGCACCGGCCCGGGGAGAGGGAGCACCGGCCCGGGGAGAGAGCACCGGCCCGGGGAGAGGGAGCACCGGCCCGGGAGAGGGAGCACCGGCCCGGGGAGAGGGAGCACCGGCCCGGGGAGAGGGAGCACCGGCCCGGGGAGAGGGAGCACCGGCCCGGGGAGAGGGAGCACCGGCCCGGGGAGAGGGGGGAGAGCACCGGCCCGGGGGGAGGGGGGAGAGCACCGGCCCGGGGGGAGGGGGGAGAGCACCGGCCCGGGGGGAGGGGGGAGAGCACCGGCCCGGGGGGAGGGGGGAGAGCACCGGCCCGGGGAGAGGGGGGAGAGCACCGGCCCGGGGAGAGGGGGGAGAGCACCGGCCCGGGGGAGAGGGGGGGGGAGAGCACCGGCCCGGGGAGAGGGGGGAGAGCACCGGCCCGGGGAGAGGGGGGAGAGCACCGGCCCGGGGAGAGGGGGGAGAGCACCGGCCCGGGGAGAGGGGGGAGAGCACCGGCCCGGGGAGAGGGGGGAGAGCACCGGCCCGGGGAGAGGGGGGAGAGCACCGGCCCGGGGAGAGGGGGGAGAGCACCGGCCCGGGGAGAGGGGGGAGAGCACCGGCCCGGGGAGAGGGGGAGAGCACCGGCCCGGGGAGAGGGGGGAGAGCACCGGCCCGGGGAGAGGGGGGAGAGCACCGGCCCGGGGAGAGGGGGGAGAGCACCGGCCCGGGGAGAGGGGGGAGAGCACCGGCCCGGGGAGAGGGGGGAGAGCACCGGCCCGGGGAGAGGGGGGAGAGCACCGGCCCGGGGAGAGGGGGGAGAGCACCGGCCCGGGGAGAGGGGGGAGAGCACCGGCCCGGGGAGAGGGGGGAGAGCACCGGCCCGGGGAGAGGGGGGAGAGCACCGGCCCGGGGGGAGAGCACCGGCCCGGGGAGAGGGGGGAGAGCACCGGCCCGGGGAGAGGGGGGAGAGCACCGGCCCGGGGAGAGGGGGGAGAGCACCGGCCCGGGGAGAGGGGGGAGAGCACCGGCCCGGGGAGAGGGGGGAGAGCACCGGCCCGGGGAGAGGGGGGAGAGCACCGGCCCGGGGAGAGGGGGGAGAGCACCGGCCCGGGGAGAGGGGGGAGAGCACCGGCCCGGGGAGAGGGGGGAGAGCACCGGCCCGGGGAGAGGGGGGAGAGCACCGGCCCGGGGAGAGGGGGGAGAGCACCGGCCCGGGGAGAGGGGGGAGAGCACCGGCCCGGGGAGAGGGGGGAGAGCACCGGCCCGGGGAGAGGGGGGAGAGCACCGGCCCGGGGAGAGGGGGGAGAGCACCGGCCCGGGGAGAGGGGGGAGAGCACCGGCCCGGGGAGAGGGGGGAGAGCACCGGCCCGGGGAGAGGGGGGAGAGCACCGGCCCGGGGAGAGGGGGGAGAGCACCGGCCCGGGGAGAGGGGGGAGAGCACCGGCCCGGGGAGAGGGGGGAGAGCACCGGCCCGGGGGGGGAGAGAGCACCGGCCCGGGGGGAGAGCACCGGCCCGGGGAGAGGGGGAGAGCACCGGCCCGGGGGGGGGAGAGCACCGGCCCGGGGGGGGAGAGCACCGGCCCGGGGGGGGAGAGCACCGGCTCGGGGGGGGGGGGGAGAGCACCGGCCCGGGGGGAGAGAGGGGGGAGAGCACCGTCCCGGGGAGAGGGAGCACCGTCCCCGGGGAGAGGGAGCACCGTCCCCGGGAGAGAGGGAGCACCGGCCCGGGGAGAGGGAGCACCGGCCCGGGGAGAGGGAGCACCGGCCCGGGGAGAGGGAGCACCGGCCCGGGGAGAGAGCAGCGGCCGGGGAGAGAGAGCACCAACCCGGGGAGAGAGCACCGGCCCGGGGAGAGAGGGGGTAGAGCACCGGCCCGGGAGGAGAGAGTAGCGGCCGGGTAAACGGGGAGAGAGAGCACCGGCCCCGGGAGAGAGAGGGGGAGAGCACCGGCCCGGGGAGAGAGCAGCGGCCGGGTAAGCGGGGAGAGAGAGCACCGGCCCGGGAGAGAGCACCGGCCCGGGGAGAGAGAGGGGGGAGAACACCGGCCCGGGGAGAGAGCACCGGCCCCGGGAGAGAGAGGGGGGAGAGCACCGTCCCGGGAGAGAGGGAGCACCGGCCCCCGGGAGAGAGGGAGCACCGGCCCCCGGGAGAGAGGGAGCACCGGCCCCCGGGAGAGAGGGAGCACCGGCCCCCGGGAGAGAGGGAGCACCGGCCCCCGGGAGAGAGGGAGCACCGGCCCCCGGGAGAGAGGGAGCACCGGCCCCCGGGAGAGAGGGAGCACCGGCCCCCGGGAGAGAGGGAGCACCGGCCCCCGGGAGAGAGGGAGCACCGGCCCCCGGGAGAGAGGGAGCACCGGCCCCCGGGAGAGAGGGAGCACCGGCCCCCGGGAGAGAGGGAGCACCGGCCCCCGGGAGAGAGGGAGCACCGGCCCCCGGGAGAGAGGGAGCACCGGCCCCCGGGAGAGAGGGAGCACCGGCCCCCGGGAGAGAGGGAGCACCGGCCCCCGGGAGAGAGGGAGCACCGGCCCCCGGGAGAGAGGGAGCACCGGCCCCCGGGAGAGAGGGAGCACCGGCCCCCGGGAGAGAGGGAGCACCGGCCCCCGGGAGAGAGGGAGCACCGGCCCCCGGGAGAGAGGGAGCACCGGCCCCCGGGAGAGAGGGAGCACCGGCCCCCGGGAGAGAGGGAGCACCGGCCCCCGGGAGAGAGGGAGCACCGGCCCCCGGGAGAGAGGGAGCACCGGCCCCCGGGAGAGAGGGAGCACCGGCCCCCGGGAGAGAGGGAGCACCGGCCCCCGGGAGAGAGGGAGCACCGGCCCCCGGGAGAGAGGGAGCACCGGCCCCCGGGAGAGAGGGAGCACCGGCCCCCGGGAGAGAGGGAGCACCGGCCCCCGGGAGAGAGGGAGCACCGGCCCCCGGGAGAGAGGGAGCACCGGCCCCCGGGAGAGAGGGAGCACCGGCCCCCGGGAGATTGGGAGCACCGTCCCGGGGAGAGGGAGCACCGGCCCCCGGGAGAGAGGGAGCACCGGCCCCGGGAGAGAGGGGGGAGAGCACCGGCCCCGGGAGAGCACCGGCCCCGGGAGAGGGGGCGGGGAGAGCACCGGCCCGGGGAGGGAGGGGTGAGAGCACCGGTCCGGGGAGGGAGGGAGGGGTGAGAGCACCGGCCCGGGGAGGGAGGGAGGGGGGGAGAGCACCGGCCCGGGGAGGGAGGGAGGGGGGGAGAGCACCGGCCCGGGGAGGGAGGGAGGGGGGGAGAGCACCGGCCCGGGGAGGGAGGGAGGGGGGGAGAGCACCGGCCCGGGGAGGGAGGGGGGGAGAGCACCGGCCCGGGGATGGAGGGGGGAGAGCACCGGCCCGGGGAGAGAGGGAGGGGGGAGAGCACCGGCCCGGGGGGGTCGGGGGGGAGAGCACTGGCCCGGGGAGGGAGGGGTGAGAGCACCGGTCCGGGGAGGGAGGGAGGGGTGAGAGCACCGGCCCGGGGAGGGAGGGAGGGGGGGAGAGCACCGGCCCGGGGAGGGAGGGAGGGGTGAGAGCACCGGCCCGGGGAGGGAGGGGGGGAGAGCACCGGTCCGGGGAGGGAGGGAGGGGTGAGAGCACCGGCCCGGGGAGGGAGGGAGGGGGGAGAGCACCGGCCCGGGGAGGGAGGGAGGGGGGGAGAGCACCGGCCCGGGGAGGGAGGGAGGGGGGGAGAGCACCGGCCCGGGGAGGGAGGGGGGGAGAGCACCGGCCCGGGGATGGAGGGGGGGAGAGCACCGGCCCGGGGAGAGAGGGAGGGGGGAGAGCACCGGCCCGGGGGGGTCGGGGGGGAGAGCACTGGCCCGGGGAGAGAGAGAGGGGGGGAGAGAGAGGGGGGGGGGGAAGAGCACCGGCCCGGGGAGAGGAGGGGGGGGGGGGGGGGAGAGCACCGGCCCGGGGAGAGGGGGGGGGGGGGGGGGGAGAGAGGGGGGGGGGGGAGAGAGGGGGGGGGGGGAGAGCACCGGCCCGGGGGGGGGGGCGGGGAAGAGCACCGGCCCGAGGGGGGGGGGGGGAAGAGCACCGGCCCGGGGAGAGGGGGGGGGGAGAGCACCGGCCCGGGGAGAGGGGGGGGGGGAGAGCACCGGCCCGGGGAGAGGGGGGGGGGGGGGAGAGCACCGGCCCGGGGAGAGTGGGGGGGGGGGAGAGCACCGGCCCGGGGAGAGTGGGGGGGGGGGGAGAGCACCGGCCCGGGGAGAGGGGGGGGGGAGAGCACCGGCCCGGGGAGAGGGGGGGGGGAGAGCACCGGCCCGGGGAGAGGGGGGGGGGGGAGAGCACCGGCCCGGGGAGAGGGGGGGGGGGAGAGCACCGGCCCGGGGAGAGGGGGGGGGGGGGGGGAGAGCACCGGCCCGGGGAGAGGGGGGGGGGGGGGGGGAGAGCACCGGCCCGGGGAGAGGGGGGGGGGGAGAGCACCGGCCCGGGGAGAGGGGGGGGGGGGGAGAGCACCGGCCCGGGGAGAGTGGGGGGAGGGGGAGAGCACCGGCCCGGGGAGAGTGGGGGGAGGAGAGCACCGGCCCGGGGAGAGAGGGGCGAGGAGAGCACCGGCCCGGGGAGAGGAGAGGGGGGGGGGGGGGGAGAGGAGAGGGGGGGGGGGAGAGAGCACCGGCCCGGGGAGAGTGGGGGGAGGAGAGCACCAGCCCGGGGAGAGAGGGGGGAGGAGAGCACCGGCCCGGGGAGGGAGGGGGGAGAGCACCGGCCCGGGGCGGGAGGGAGGAGAGCACCGGCCCGGGGAGGGAGGGGGGAGAGCACCGGCCCGGGGAGGGAGGGGGGAGAGCACCGGCCCGGGGAGGGAGGGGGGAGAGCACCGGCCCGGGGCGGGAGGGGGGAGAGCACCGGCCCGGGGCGGGAGGGGGGTGAGCACCGGCCCGGGGAGGGAGGGGGGAGAGCACCGGCCCGGGGAGGGAGGGGGGAGAGCACCGGCCCGGGGCGGGAGGGGGGAGAGCACCGGCCCGGGGCGGGAGGGGGGAGAGCACCGGCCCGGGGAGGGAGGGGGAAGAGCACCGGCCCGGGGAGGGAGGGAGGGGGGAGAGCACCGGCCCGGGGAGGGAGGGAGGGGGGAGAGCACCGGCCCGTGGAGGGAGGGGGGAGAGCACCGGCCCGGGGCGGGAGGGGGGAGAGCACCGGCCCGGGGAGGGAGAGGGGAGAGCACCGGCCCGGGGCGGGAGGGGGGAGAGCACCGGCCCGGGGCGGGAGGGGGGAGAGCACCGACCCGGTGTGAGTGGGGGGAGAATGGTTGATGAGGGAAGGGCCGTGGATGTCGTCTATATGGACTTTAGTAAAGCCTTTGACAAAGTCCCTCATGATAGGCTGGTGAAAAAGGTTGGTTCTCATGGGATAAAGGGGGAGGTGGCTCGATGGGTGGAGACCTGGCTTGGTCACTGAAGACAGAGAGTGGTAGTGGAAGGGTCTTTTTCCGGCTGGATGCCTGTGACGTGTGGTGTTCCGCAGGGCTCTGTATTGGAACCTCTGCTGTTTGTGATTTATATAAACGATCTGGAAGAAGGTGTAACTGGGGTGATCAGTAAGTTTGCGGACGACACAAAATTGGCAGGACTTGCAGATAGTGAGGAACATTGTCAGAAGCTACAGAAGGATATAGATAGGCTGGAAATTTGGGCAAAGAAATGGCAGATGGAGTTCAGTCCTGATAAATGCGAAGTGATGCATTTTGGTAGAAATAATGTAGGGGGGAGCTATACGATAAATGGCAGAACCATAAAGGGTGTAGATACGCAGAGGGACCTGGGTGTGCAAGTCCACAGATCCTTGAAGGTGACGTCACAGTTGGAGAAGGTGGTGAAGAATGCATATGGCATGCTTGCCTTTATAGTACGGGGCATAGAGTATAAAAGTTGGGGTCTGATGTTGCAGATGTATAGAACGTTGGTTCGGCCGCATTTGGAATACTGCGTCCAGTTCTGGTCGCCACACTCCCAGAAGGACGTGGAGGCTTTGGAGAGAGTACAGAGGAGGTTTACCAGGCTGTTGCCTGGTATGGAGGGGCTTAGTTAGGAGGAGAGATTGGGTAAACTGGGGTTGTTCTCCCTGGAAAGACGGAGGATGAGGGGAGACTTAATAGAGGTGTATAAAATTATGAAAGGCATAGATAGGGTGAGCGGTGGGAAGCTTTTCCCCAGGTCGGTGGTGACGTTCACGAGGGGTCATAGGTTCAAGGTGAAGGGGGGGAGGTTTAACACAGATATCAGAAGGACATATTTTACACAGAGGGTGGTGGGGGCCTGGAATGCGCTGCCAGGCAAGGTGGTGGAGGCGGAGACACTGTGAATGTTTAAGACTTATCTAGACAGCCATATGAACGGAGTGGGAATGGAGGGATACAAAAGAATGGTCTAGTTTGGACCAAGGAGCGGCACGGGCTTGGAGGGCCGAAGGGCCTGTTCCTGTGCTGTATTGTTCTTTGTTGAGAGCACCGGCCGGGGGGTGGGGGGGGGCACCGGCCCGGGGAGAGAGGGGGGGAGAGCACCGGTCCGCGGAGAGAGGGGGGGAGAGCACCGGCCCGGGGAGAGGGAGGGGGGGGGAGCACCGGCCCGGGGAGAGGAGGGGGGGGGGAGCACCGGCCCGGGGAGAGAGGGGGGGAGAGCACCGGCCCGGGGAGAGGGGGGGGAGAGCACCGGCCCGGGGAGAGGGGGGGGGGAGAGCACCGGCCCGGGGAGAGGGGGGGGGGGGGAGAGCACCGGCCCGGGGAGAGGGGGGGGGGGAGAGCACCGGCCCGGGGAGAGAGGGGGGGAGAGCACCGGCCCGGGGAGAAAGGGGGGGAGAGCACCGGCCCGGAGAGAGGCGGGGAGCACCGGCCCGGGGAGAGGGTGGGGAGCACCGGCCCGGGGAGAGAGCGGGGAGCACCGGCCCGGGGAGAAGGGGGGGAGCACCTGCCCGGGGAGAGGGTGGGGAGCACCGGCCCGGGGAGAGAGCGGGGAGCACCGGCCTGGGGAGAAGGGGGGGAGCACCAGCCCGGGGAGAGAGGGGGGAGCACCGGCCTGGGGAGAGAGGGGTGAGAGCACTGACCCGGGGAGAGAGGGAGCACTGGCCAGGGGGAGAGGAGGGAGCGCAGGGGTGGGGGGGAGCACATGCCCGGGGGAGAGGAGGGATGCAGGCTAGAGGGGTGGGGTTAGCGCAGGCCCGAGGGATGGGGGGGAGCGCAGGCCCGGGGGGTGGGGGGGAGCACAGGCCCTGGGAGAGGGCGGAATGTCAGAGCGAGTTGGAAGGGGGTGAGTGGGGGTGTTGACGGTGGGAGGGGAGAGGTTGGATGGAGGGGAAGAGAGGCAAAGTGATGGGGAGGGAGTCAGGGCTGAGGGAGGGGGCAGTGGGATGTGGAGGGAGTGTGGGGTTGATGGGGTGCAGTGAGAGGAGAGAGTTCAGAGTCGAGGGGAGTGAGTTTGGTAGGGAGAGGGGAGTGGTAGATAGTGAGGGGAGCGTGGTGGAGAGAGGGAGGAAGTTGGAAGAGTGGTGGGGAGAGAGTGCAGGGGGGTGTGGCAGGGAGGTTGGTGTGGAGAATGGGGGGAATGAACAAAAGGGACCGAATGGCAAATAAAGATTTGTTGAATTTTCTATGTCAGTCCTATAAACTGTTTTTATATATAACGGTTCAAAAACTGCATTTTACTGTGTGGCTTCAGCTCCCCATAGATCAGCCTAAATTAAAGTCAAGACTGGAATTTAGAACACAATTTCTAAATTTTGTGGTCATTAAATTATGGGGGGTAATAGTCACTAAGCAACGTTGATGGTGTGACGGGAGCAAGCCTGGGATATTTTGGTCAGTGCCCCAGTTTAAATCATGCCTCTTGAAAGTTTGTAAAAATTACAGTAAGGACACATTAAAAGATCCCAAGGAAGGATTAATTGTCATTCCCTACTGCGCGTTCATTCAGATGGACATTGATTCTCAAAGATTTTGCTCAAGTTGCATCTTCATTCTGGCCATTTCCTTTTAAAGGGGTGCCGAGCCCCGCCAAACGACGTAGGGTCAGAAGATGTCGAATCTGTGTGGGTAGATTTGAGAAACCGAAAAGGTAAAAAGACAATACCGGGAGTAATGTACAGACCTCCGAGCAGTAGTCAAGATATGGGGCACAAAATACGCCAGGAGATTTTAAAAAAGGGCATATAAGAAAGGCAAGGTTACAGTGATCATTGGGGACTTCAACATGCAGGTGGACTGCAAAAATCAGGTTAGCAGTGAATCCCAAGAAGAGGAACTCGTTGAATGTCTATGGGATGGCTTTTTGGAGCAGCTTGTGGTGTAGCCAACTAGGGAACAGGCAATTCTGGATTTGGTGATGTTCAATGTGGCAGACTTGATAAGGAAGCTTAAGATGTAGGAACCCTTAGGAGGCAGTGACCATAATATGATAGAATTCACCCTGCGGTTTGAGGGAATCAGATGTAATGGTATTCCAGTTCGGTGAAGGCAACTATAAAGGCGGCAACTATAAAGGCTCCAACTTGCTCTGAGGGAGGAGCAAGCGAGAGTTGATTGGGAGAGGAGCCTAGCAGGAAAGACAGTGGAAGAGCAATGGCAGGAGTTTCCAGGAGTAATTCAGGAGACACTGCAAAATTTCATCCCAATGAGAAGAAGCATACTAAGGGGAGGATGAAGCAACCATGGCTGACAAGGGAACTCAAGGACAGCATAAAAGCAAAAGAAAGAGCATACAATGTAGCAGAGATTAGAGGGAAGCCAGGGGATTGGGAAGCCTTTAAAGACCAACAGAGGAGAATTAAAAAAGAAATAAGGGGGAGAAGCTGAAATGAGGGTAAGCTGGCCAGGAATATAAATGAAGATTGCAAGAGTTATTTTTCAGATGAATAAAGGGTAAAAGAGAGGCAAGAGTGGACATTGGAGAATTACACTGGAGAAGTTGTAATGGGGAACAAATAAATGGCGGAGGAACTGAATAGGTACTGTGCGTCAGTCTTCATGGTGGAAGATACCAGTAACATACCAAAAATTCAAGAGTCGGGGCAGAGGTGAGTATGATGGCTATTACAAAGGAGAAGGTGCAAGGGAAGCTGAAAGGTCTGAAGGTGGATACATCACCTGGGCCAGATGGATTACGCCACAGAGTTCTGAAGGAAATAGCTGAAGAGATGGTGGAGGCATTAGTGGTGATTTTTCAAGAATAACTGGAGTCAGGGAGGGTTCCAGAGGACTGGAAAGTCACTAATGTAACATTCATGTTTAAGAGGGGAGGGAGACAAGGATGGGAAATTATAGGCCGGTTAGCCTGACCTCGGTCGTTGGTAAGATTTTAGAGTCTTTTATTAAGGAATACTTGGAAGTGAATGGTAAAATAGTGTAAAGTCAGCATGGTTGCATCAAGGGGAGGCCATGCCTGACAAATCTGTTCGAATTCTTTGAGGAGGTAATGAGCAAGTTAGATAAAGAAGAGCCAGTGGATGTTATCTACTTGGATTTCCAGAAGGCCTGTAACAAGGTGCCGCATAGGATGCTGCTGAATGAGATAAGAGCCCATGGTGTTATAGGCAAGGTACTAGCATGGAAAGAAGATTGGCTGACTGGTAGGAGGCAGAGAGTGGGGATAAAGGGGTCCTCTTCAGGATGCCGGCCAGTGACTAGTGGAGTTCCACAGGGGTCAATGTTAGGGCCAAACCTTTTCACTCTATACATGATCCAGATGAAGGAACTGAGAGCATTGTGGCTAAGTTCACAGATGATACAGAGATAGGCAGAGGGACAAGTAGTATTGAAGAGGCGGGATGGCTGCAGAAGGACTTGGACAGGATAGAAGAGTGGGCAAAGTAGTGGCAGATAGAATACAACATGGGGAAGTGTGAGGTTATACACTTTGGTAGGACGAATAGAGATGTAGACTATTTTCTAAATGGGGAGAGAATTCAGAAATCGGAAGCGCAAAGGGACTTGGGAGTCTTAGTTCAGGATTCTCTTAAGGTTAATTTGCAGGTTGACTCAGTAGCTAAGAAAGCAAATGCAATATTTGCATTCATTTTGAGAGGAAGGCTCTGGTGAGGCCACATTTAGAATACTGCGAGCAATTTTGGGCCCCATATCTAAGGGAGAATGTGCTGGCCTTGGAGAGGATCCAGAGAAGGTTCACGGGAATGAAAAGCTTGACATACAAGGAGTGTCTGAGGACTCTGGGTCTGTACTCGAACTATAGAAGGGAGTATCTCATTGAACCTTACAGAATAATGGAAGACCTGGATAGAGTGGATATGGGGAAGATGTTTCCATTAGTGGGAGAGACTAAGACCCGAGACGCACAGCCTCAGAGTAAAGGGATGACCCTTAAGAACTGAGATGAGGAGGAATTTCTTCAGCCAGAGGGTGGTGAATCTATGGAATTCATTGCCACAGAAGGCTGTAGAGGCCAGGTCATTGAGTGCATTTAAGACAGAGATTGATAGGTTTTTGATTGGGATTCAGGGTTATGGGAAAAAAGTGGGAGAATGGGGTTGAGAAACTTGTTTATTTGGTAGCAAATGCCATTAACTTTCTGAAAGCTAATGGCATTTGCTACCAAATAAACCTGTTGGACTTTAACCTGGTGTTGTTAAAACTCTTACTGTGTTTACCCCAGTCCAACGCCGGCATCTCCACATTGTTGAGAAACTTATCAGCCATGATTGAATGGCAGAGCAGACTTGATGGGCTGAATGGCCTAATTCTGCTCCTATATCTTATGGTCTTATCATTCCAAGACCATGGAAGGGCTCTTGTGCAAGTTTTCAGGCATGATGAACATCTGTGACACAGAAATGAGGTGTTTTAAACAAACATTTCTTCAATTGTTTGATTTCACACCCCTTCCCCGCTCCTCACTTGTTAATTTTCCATTCTGTAGTACACAATAGAAGCATGTAATAAGTACCCATGTTAGTAACACCCACCTCTGAATTAGAAGGTTGTAGAACAAACCCCACATCAGATTTAAAGTGATAATTTAGGTTAGCACTGAGGGAGTCTCTCTTTTGGATGAGAAGTTAAACTGAGGCCCCAGTTGCTTACTGAGGTGAGTTAGGTGAACATTAAAGGTGCCGTGACATTATTTGGACATGGAGTTCTCCAGGTGAATTGACTAACGCTCCTCAATTAACAATACTAAAACAGATTTACCGCTCTCACAAAGAGTCATTCAAAGTCGAAACATTAGCTCTGTCTCTATAGATGCTGTGGATCTGGTAAGAGATCTGGTTGGTTGTAGGGATTCGCATTCTAATCAGTATTCTGTAACTTGATTTTTGTGTCTCTATGTGCCCTGTTTGAGAGCAGATTTTCACTCCATCTGACGAAGGAGCAGCGCTCCGAAAGCTAATGGTATTTGCTACCAAATAAACCTGTTGGACTTTAACCTGGTGTTGTTAAAAGTCTTACTGTCTATAGATGCTGTCAGACCTGCTGAGATTTTCCAGCATTTTCTGTTTTTGTGTCAGGTTCCAGCATCCGCAGTAATTTGCTTTTATTTTGGTCATTCTGATTGTTGTTTCCAGAATGTTGAATGCCAGATAGCTGCCACATTTCCCTGCATGACAATAGTCACTGCACTTGAAAGTATTTCTGAGGTTTTGGCCAAGGAAGGAATGGGATTCAGGGAATAAAAAGCAGATCTTTTCTGGGACCCTTGCTGTTTGTCATTTTCATAAATGACCTGGGTGAGGAAATGGAGGGATGGGTTGGTAAGTTTGCCGACGCCACGAAGGTTGGTGGGGTTGTGGATAGTCTGGAGGGATGTCAGAAGTTACAGAGGGACATAGATTAGGATGCAAGACTGGGCGGAGAAGTAGCAGATGGACTTCAACCCAGATAAATGCGTAGTGGTCCATTTTGGCAGGTCAAATGGGATGAAGGGCCTGTTTTGTGCTGTAATTTTCTATGTTTCTAAATCCCCGTGGGAACATTTGCCAAGGCTGATGGCAAATTCCTGTACCATCCCAATCTGGGTCCTATCGGTTAATCAATTGTGCATTCACTGTTAAAATAATTCCGATCCTGATTTTTAAAAATATATATTTTTAATAGCAGCCTTTCCAGAGGAAAACAAAAGCCATTCTGGAATCCAAGTATATCACATCCACTTACCAAGATCCTTTGTCACACCTTCAAAGAAAATCAATAAATAGGTTACATTGGCTTTCATTAATCCAGAATGGTTATTGTTTATAATTTTATTTCTATAAATAGGTGCTGTATGATCTTAATCTTAATAAGGGTTTCCATAATCTTATTAATTATGAATGTTAAACTTTCTGGTCTCTCTTTCCTGAATTACTGTTCCTACCTTTTGTTTAATAGGAGTAACATCTGGTCCTCAGGCACCTCTCCAATATTCAGTGATTTGTGCTGGAGTTCGAGCATGTTCCTCCTTTGGTTCCTTAAACATCATCAGGTGCATCTTGTTTAACCCCCAAGATTTATTAATCTTATGTTTGCACAGCTACTTTACTGAATATCGGTTTGTTGCTGATTCTTATCCTGTTCAGATTTGCTGGCCTTCTTCCCATATCACTTTATTGTTCACTCTTAGATTCTTCAAGATTTGGGCTACAGGAAATTGATTCTTCAGATTGGCCGTGGCTCTGTCGAACCAAAGCCTTTAGTTGGAACAGATTTTACTCGTGAAGTTTACAGATTCAAGGATTCAATAGCAGATGACATACAGAATGCTGCACTCGTCATCAGTCATGCTGGTATGTGTTGATTCTGTGTTTTAATAAAGAAAAAATAAAAACTTGCACAGATAGAGCACTTTACAAACAATGAAGCACTTGTTGAAGTGTAGTCATGGCTTAAATGCCAATCCGCACACAGCAAACTCCCACACAATATGATAATAAAAGCAAAATACTGCAGAAGCTGGAAATCAGAAATAAAAACAGAATGTACTGGAAAACCCCAGTAGGTCTGACAGCATCTGTGGAGAAAGTAGTGTTAATATCTTGAGGCCAATATGATGACTCCTTTTGAATTTGATTTATTATTGTCACGTGTTGGGATACAGTGAAAAGTATTGTTTCTTGCGCATTACACAGACAAAACATACCATTCATAGAGTACATAGGAGATGAGGAGAGGGTGCAGAATATAGTGTTGCAGTCACAGGGTGTAGAGAAAGATCAGCTAAACATATGGTAGGTACATTCAAAAGTCTGATGGCAACAGGGAAGAAGCTGTTCTTGAGTCAGTTAGTATGTGTTATCAGACTTTTGTATCTTTTTCCCGACGGTGGAAGAGAATATGTCCGGAATGCGTGAGATCCTTGATTATGCTGGCTGCTTTCCCGAGGCTGCGGGAAGTGTAGACGTAGATGAATGGGAGGCTGGTTTGTGTGATGGACTGGGCCAGGTTCACAACCCTTCATTCACGACTCTTTGTAGTTTCTTGCGGTCTTGGTCAGAGCAGGAGCGATACCAAGCTATGGATGTTTTCTATGCTGCATCTGGAGAAATTGGTGAGAGATGTAGCAGACGTGCCACATTTCCTTAGCCTCCTGAGAAAGTAGTTGGTGGGTTTCCTTAACTATAACATCAGCGTGGTGAGACCAGGACAGGTTGTTGGTGATCTGGACATCTAGAAACTTGAATCTCTTGACCAGTTCCACTTCAACGCTGTTGCTGTAGACAGGGCATGTCCTCCACTACGCTTCCTGAAGTCGATGACTATTTCCTTCGTTTTACTGACATTGAGGGAGAGATTATTGCCAATTCCCAGAATCTCTATCTCTTTCCTGTACACCATCTTGTCATTGAATCATAGAAACCCTACAGTGTAAAAGGAGGCCATTCAGCCCACCGAGTCTGCACCGACCACAATCCCACCCAGGCCCTATTCCCATAACTGCATGCATTTACCCTAACTGATCCACCTGACACTAAGGGGCAATTTAGCATGGCCAATCCACCTAACTTGCACATCTTTGGATTGTTTGCAAATGATTGAGATTGTTTGAGATCCAACCCACTACTGTGATGTCATAAGCAAACTTGAAAATGGAAGAGGAGGGGAATGAAGCATGATACACTGCAACCCCTCTGTTTATGACTTGGTAATGTAAATATAATGCTTTTGACATTTTCTTCCAAACCCATGACCCTTATTGCCTAGAAATGCAAAGGTAGCAGGCATATGAGAACATAACCACCTGCAAGTTCCTTTCCAAGTCACATACCATGCTGACTTAGCAATATATTGCTGTCCTTCATCGTTGTTGGGTCAAAATCCTGGAACTTCCTACCTAACAGCACTATTGGTATACCTACACCAGATGAACTGCAGTGATTCAAGGTGGTCACTCACCACCACCCTTGAGGGCATTTAAGGATGGGCAATTGACAAACATCCCATAAACAAATTAAAACAAAATCACAATGAGCATTGACAGTTTATTCAACATGTGGAGATGTCAGCGTTGGACTGGGGTAAACACAGCAAGAAGTCTTACAACACCAGATTAAAGTCCAACAGGTTTATTTGAACATAGGAACATAAGAAATAGGAGCAGGAGTAGGCCATCTAGTCCCTCGAGCCTGCCCCGCCATTCAATAAGATCATGGCTGATCTGAAGTGAATCAGTTCCACTTACCCGCCTGCTCTCCATAACCCTTAATTCCCCTACCGATCAGAAATCCATCTATCTGTGACTTAAACATATTCAATGAGGTAGCCTCCACCACTTCAGTGGGCTGAGAATTCCAGAGATTCACCACCCTCTGAGAGAAGAAGTTCCTCCTCAACTCTGTCCTAAACTGACCCCCCTTTATTTTGAGGCTGTGCCCTCTAGTTCTGGTTTCCTTTCGTAGTGGAAAGAATCTCTCCACTTCTACCCTATCCAGCCCCTTCATTATCTTATATGCCTCTATAAGATCACCCCTCAGCCTTCTAAACTCCAACGAGTACAAACCTAATCTGCTCAATCTCTCCTCATAATCTTCACCCCTCATCTCCGGTATCAACCTGGTGAACCTTCTCTGCACAAGGCCAATATATCCTTTCGCAAGTAAGAGGACCAAAACTGCACACACTATTCCAGCTGCGGCCTCAACAATGCCTTGTACAGATGCAGCAAGACTTCTCTGCTTTTATATTCTATCCCCCTCGCGATAAATGCCAACATCCCATTTGCCTTCTTGATCACCTGTTGTACTTGCAGACTGAGTTTTTGCGACTCATGCACAAGGACCCCCAGGTCCCTTTGCACAGTAGCATGTTGTAATTTTTTCCCATTTAAATAATAATCCAATTTGCTATTATTTCTTCCAAAGTGAATAACCTCGCATTTGCCAACGTTATACTCCATCTGCCAGATCCATCTGGAATTTAACGCAGACAAGTGTGAGATATTGCACTTTGGAAGGACAAATCAAAGTAGAACGTACAGGGTAAATGGTAGGACTCTGAAGAGTGCAGTTGAACAGAGGAATCTGGGAATACAGGTACAGAATTCCCTAAAAGTGACGTCACAGGTGGATAGGGTCGTAAAGAGTGCCTTTGGTACATTGGCCTTTATAAATCGGAGTCTCGAGTATAAAAGTTGGAGTGTTATGGTAAGGTTATATAAGGCATTGGTGAGGCCGAATTTGGAGTATTGTGTACAGTTTTGGTCACCTAGTTACAGGAAGGATGTAAATAAGATTGAAAGAGTGCAGAGAAGGTTCACAAGGATGTTGCCGGGACTTGAGAAGCTGAGTTACAGAGAGAGATTGAATAGGTTGGGACTTTATTCCCTGGAGCGTAGAAGATTGAGGGGAGATTTGATAGAGGTGTATAAGATTTTGATGGGTATAGATAGAGTGAATGCAAGCAGGCTTTTTCCGCTGAGGCTAGGGGAGAAAAAAACCAGAGGGCATGGGTTAAGGGTGAAAGGAGAAAAGTTTAAAGGGAATATTAGGGGGAGCTTCTTCACGCAGAGAGTGGTGGGAGTGTGGAATGAGCTGCCGGATAAAGTGGTAAATGCGGGGTCACTTTTAACATTTAAGAAAAACTTGGATGGGTTCATGGATGAGAGGGGTGTGGAGGGATATGGTCCAAGTGCAGGTCAGTGGGACTAGGCATAAAATGGTTCGGCACAGACAAGAAGGGCCAAAAGGCCTGTTTCTGAGCTGTAATTTTCTATGGTTCTATCCTCGCCCACTCACTCAGCCTATTCAAATCTCTCTGCAGACCTTCCGCTTCCTCCACACAATTCACTTTCCCACTTATCTTCATGTCATCAGCAAACTTTGTTACCCTACACTCAGTCCCCTCCTCCAGATCATCTATGTAAATAATAAACAGTTGAGGCCCCAGTACCGAACCCTGCGGCACGTCACTAGTCACCATCTGCCAACCAGAAAAGCACCCATTTATTCCAACTCTCTGCTTCCTGTTGGATAGCCAATCCACGCTAACGCCCTACCCCCAACTCCGTGTGCCCCAATCTTCTGCAGCAACCTTTTGTGAGGCACCTTATCGAATGCCTTTTGGAAATCCAAAAACACCACATCTACCGGTTCCCCTCCGTCAACCGCACTAGTCACATCTTCATAAAAATCCAGTAAGTTCGTCAAACATGACTTTCCTCTCATGAATCCATGCTGCGTCTGCTTAATCGAACCATTCTTCTCCAGATGGCCTGCTATTTCTTCTTTAATGATGGATTCCAGCATTTTCCCAACTACAGACGTTACGCTAACCGGCCTGTAGTTACCCGCCTTTTGTCTACTTCCTTTTTTAAACAGCGGCGTAACAATAGCCGTTGTGAATAGAACTCCCACTCACCTGATGAAGGAGCAGCGCTCCGAAAGCTAGTGGCTTTTGCTGCCAAATAAACCTGTTGGTCTTTAATCTGGTGTTGTGAGACTTCTTACTGAGTTATTCAACAACAGAGGGTCTTCTGAATTAAGCCCATTATTATTGTTGCCAATGGCAACAAAGAGCACTTTCAGCAAGTGTCTCCGGATAGTGAACAGGAAAGCTGGCACATTTTCCTTTGCTTAGCCAAGCAGCACTAAAACTAATTATAATGCACCATTTACTATTGTGAATGAGATCAGCTAACAGCACAGACTGGAGATGGAATCTGTGACCTTCCTGATCTGTATTCACTCATTTAACTTGTCAGATAAATTCAAACTGTCAGTGTTCAGGGTAGAAATTGTAATAATGGAATTTAACCATCATTCAGCTGTTAATTTAAAATATAATGGTGTTATTTTCTTGCAATTGTTACTCAGGCTTGTGGTAATTCTATTGAATTGCCAGTGTAGAAACTAGTCATTTTGTCCAGCTGATCAATGCCTGTGTTTATACTCTGCATAAGCCTATTTCAATCCTGCCCTCATATTGCTCAACTCCCTTTTCCCTTTGTATGCCTCAGGGCTTCCCTTATATTTGTCAATTCTATCTGCTTGAACAGTAAGTTTTAGTTTTTCACCATTGTCTGGAAGAAATCCCTCATAAATTCTTCATTTGATCAGTTTATTCCCCTTTGTTCTAGGCTCACCCGCATTGGAAACCATTTCACCACATTTATGCTATTGAACCTATTTGTATTTTAAAAACCTTTATCCTCTATCCTTTCATGAGAATAGACATTACCTTCCTGTTCCATATTCTTCCTCTAGAACCTGGTACTTTGGATAATTTTCTGAGTCACACGGTGGCACAGTGGATAGCATTGATGCCTCTCAGCGCCAGGGACCCAGGTTCAATTCCCGGCTTGGGTCACTGTCTGTGTGGAGTTTGCACATTCTCCCGTCTGTGTGGGTTTCCTCCGGGTGCTCTGGTTTCCTCCCACAGTCCAAAGATGTGCAGGTTAGGTGGAGTGGCCATGTTAAATTGCCCCGTAGTGTCAGGGGGACTAGCTAGGGTAAATGCATGGGGCCTGGGTGGGATTGTGGTCGGTGCAGACTCGATGGGTCGAATGGCCTCCTGCACTGTAGGGATTCTATGAGTCAGTAATATGCAATGAACTTACGATTTGCGTCCGTTACTAAGACCCAATTTTAGCAAAAAGGCTCAACTGTTGGCTAGATTATATAATATTTCTGATGCTATCTGCTGCCTCAATTACTATAGATCAGAGATTAAATAAGCTTTTAAAAAATACTTCCAGCAGAAAGTTTGTCAGTATCATCAAAGTGAATGTGGGAAAGTTCATTCACTGTTGCTGGGTCAAAGTCCTGAAGCTCCCTCCCTAACAGCACTGTGGGTGTACCTATGCCACATGGATTGCAGCGGCTAATGAAGACAGCTCATCACCACCACCTCAAGGCCAATTAGGGATGGACAATAAATGCTGGTCTAAACAGCAATACCCACATTCCCTGAATGAATATTTTTAAAAATATTTTTTAAAAAAGCAGTGCAGTGGTGTCAGAATTATTTTCTTACAGATTCCTGGAGATGCGTTAATTTTTCATGCTGTAACACCCATCTAGGTGCTGGAAGTTGCCTGGAGACCCTTGAAGCTGGAAAGCCCCTCATTGTTGTCATTAATGAGAAGTTAATGGACAATCACCAGTTGGAACTGGCCAAACAGCTGCACCAAGATGGGCATCTTGTGTACTGCACTTGCAGGTAGGGTAAATTGTTTGTAAAACGGAAAGATTAGAAAAGTTAACATTTAAGAACAATGTTTCCCTTTTAAAAGCATGTACTCAGTCAAGCCACACCCCCTGAAATCGAGGCTGTACTGCATTTGTTTGCGCCCAGCACAGCCTCAGAGACAGTGTTGGCCTGCGGGCGGCTGGTAAGGCTCAGCTTCACTATGAAGCTTTCGCACATTCTCTCTTAGAAGAGAGACGTGGGGACTTAACAATTGTCTCCTTTGGTAACAGTTTTAAATATTGATTGTTGTTTGTTTATATATGCATTAGTTTGGTTTCTGATTTTTTTTTATAAAGCAGCTCCCTGAGTCAGTGGGTAATTAGGTGTGGTTTTGAGCAATAGTAACCAGGAGTTTTATTTCTGGCTTATTCTGTGTTAGCAAATAGGAATAGGAACATCACAATTAACCTTTGTGAGCCTCAGGTAGTGACATGGGGAAACAATAATATGGTTTCTATTCCTGATTGCTATTAGGGGACTCCTGCAGTGTTGTCTATAAAATCTGGTGAAACGTCATTGATGTGAAACTTTAATGCTGTTTCCCTCTCCATAGCTGCTGCCAAGATCTGAGCATTAGAATCAGGTTGATTGTGATACCCTCAGTCGCCAGATAGCCCTCATTACACACCAACCTGGACAATGTGTAAAGAATGGCATGCTACTCTCTCCATTCATTAGCAAGTTGTATAGTTGTGTTTTTATTTAATTATTACAGTGGGTCCCGCTTGCTATATCATCATCCTCTACCCTTGCACCTTTGTAACTATCTATTTTTGAGGAAGGAGGATTTTTGTTTTGCCTCTTGTTATGGACTCTGATCGAAACTCGAACCTCCCAAACTGCTTGACTCTGTAGTCTCCATGTTTTGTCCTCTAGGACGGGTTATCAGTGGGAAGCATAAACAGCTTGGTTACCTGGATAAAGTTTACTGGCATACAGTTCACCAGACACCCCCCCCCCCCCCCCCCAAAAAAAGAATGTTCAGTTGGGCAAGTTAGCACAACAGCATGAGATGACATTAAATTCAAAAAATCGGAAGGGTGACCTGGCAGAGCACTGAGAGAGCTACTCCATTTTAGATGAAAACAAAACACTGGGTGGAGAACATTCAGTACACTTGATCCTCCCAGGTTTAGCATGGATTTTTATATTATTTTTGCATTATGATCATTTCTTTTATACAGATTCAGTTTTTGGAACATTTTCTTAAACATCCATCAAATGTATGTTGGTTGTTGGAGAAAGTTTCTGTGGAGGAGTAAACCTAATACTTTTTTTAAAAAGCAGTCTGCATCTTTTAAATATTAGGTTTTGTACCACTGTAACATAGCAAATATTTAGAGTGATAGAGCTGTTAACTGCACAAAAGGAGGCCATTTGGACCTTTGGGTCCATGCCAGCTCTCTGTAGAGCCATCCAGTCAGTCCTGTTCTATCCCCATATCCCTGCAAGTTTATTTTTCTCAAGTGCCTATCCAATTTAGTTTTGAAGTCATTCGTTGTCTCTTTTTTCACCAACCTTGTAAGCAGCAAGTTTCAAGTCATTATCAGATAAGAGATTTTCCTCATATCCCCCTGCATCTCTTGCCCACAATCTTAAATGTGTCCCCTAATCCTTGTGCCAACAGCTAATGGCAATAACTTTTCTTTGTCTGCCTATCTGAACTTGTCATAATCTTGTACACCTCTCATCAAATATCCCTTCAATCTCCTTTGCTCCACAAAGAACAACAGCAGCTTCTCCGATCTAACCTTGTGATTAAAATCCCTCATTCCTGGAACCATTCTGGCAAATCTCTGTATCTTCTGAAGCCCTCACGTCCTCCCTAAAGTGTGGTGACCAAAATTGGAAACAATACTCTAGTTATGTCTTAACCAGAGCTTTTATGAAGCTTTATAAAATGTTCAGCATAAGTTCCCTGCTTTTGTACTTCTTATGGGCCGGTAATTTAGAAAGATGAAATTTGAAATTCCAGTTACTTGCTAAGAAAATAAGGCCACAAGATTCCATGGTTTTAAACAAACAGAAGCATTTTTTCCCAATCAACAAGCAGTCAGTACCATCTATCTTAAAATAATGAGTTGAACATGAATTAACATGCAAACTGTGGTCAAACATCACAAACTGCACGTTAATTGGCAGAAAAAAAAACGTTGAGTTTCTCAGCATGCCAGTGATCACTGAGAGTTGCAAAAACCCTTTAAACTGTTGTCTTCCTTACGAGCGATTTCAGCTCCCCTCCTTTGAAGATATACCTCCATTTTCCCCTCAAAAATAACTTTAACTCAGCATGGAGGAAACTTATCTTCCTCATTCTGCCTACGCTGAGTTGTCAAGCAACTAGACTCAAACTCAAATTTTCCCCAACAGCTGTTTATCTGCCAGTGCTAAATTTGTTTGAAACTGTATCCAACTGGGGTGACCAGGCTGCACCCCAGCAACTAACCACTGATGCAATCCTCGCTATCGAGCTGTACTGAACTGACAGCCAGCTAGGATGAAGGGATTATCTATGAGGAAAGATTGAGCAGGTTGAAGTCTATACTCATTGGAGTTCAGAAGAATAAAAGGGGATCTTCTTGACACATGAAAGATTCTTAGGGTGATTGACAAGGTAGATGCTGAGAGGATGTTTCCTCTCGAGGGGGAATCTAGGGCGGGGGGGCACAGTTTTAAAAAGTAGGAACTCCCATTTAAGAGGGAGATGAGAAGAAATGTCTTCTCTCTGAGTCTTTTGAATTCTCTTCCATAGAGAGCAGTGGAGACTGTGTTATTGGATGTATTCAACACTGATTTAAACATTTTTAACTGACAAGGGAGTTAACAGCCAAGAGGGACAGACAGAAAAATCGAGTTAAGGCCATATCAGATCAGCCATGATCTTATCAAATGACGGAGCAAACATGTTGGGCTCAATGGCCTACTCCTATTTTTTATGATTTTACTGACTGAAACAACCCTCCCTGCTACTACCTTCACCGATCAATGTAAATAGACCCTCTTTGCCTTCCTTAGAACTATGTCATTAAGTATATATTGCCTCTTCCTATCCCTGCCAAAATTCATCATCTCACACTTCTCTGCATTAAATTCCATCTAGCATTTGTCTGCCAATTCTGCTAGCCTCATTGGGGAATTGAAATAATGGAATGTATTGCTTCAAATTTGGATAGCCTGTAGAAGGTTATTTGAAGTGTACAAGGGTGAAGTATTGGTTGAAATAGGGGGTGGTCAATTTGCAGAAACAGAAGTATCACAAAAGAAATCTTTTCGTCTTGGCACTTGGTCCAGTGGCATGCCAGTGCTCCAAATTAAGCAATTAATGAGACAGTTTTGTCCGTGTCAGTAATTCTTAAGGATGCTGATTGAGTCACAAAAATTGAGCAGTGATATGAGAATTCAATGGCAACTTTGAAAATTCTAAATTTAAAAAAGTAAATCAAATGAGAACATAAATCAAATAGGCCATACCAGAGCCTCCTACATGAACTCCACTTTCCTATCCTCTTAGCCATTGATTTCCCCTACTGCCCAAAAATCTATTGATTTCAATCTCGAGACTGTTTGTTCGAATTGGATTATTCTAAGCACATTTCTTTTTAAAAAAACAGATTGTAAGCAACTCAAGCCTGATCTTTTAGGGATATAACTTATCACTAAGCTAAAATTTTAAGAAACTTATTTGTTATTAAAAGCATCCACATTGACCACAAACTCTTGTATGCTTTACAATACTTATCATCCATTACTTATAATTTTCAAGCTGTGTGTGCAACTGACAAGGCCAACATTTAATTGCCATCCCTCATCACTCTTGAGAATGTGGTGAGCCGCCGCCTTGAACCTTTGTGGTCCGTGTAATGAAGATATTTCCACAGTACCACTGTATATTAGGCAAAGAATTCCAGTATTTCTGTCCCAGCAACAGTGAAGGAATGGTGATCATGTATCTAAGTCAGGGTGTTGTGTAACTTGGAGTGGAACTGGAAGGTACTGATGTTCCTAATATCAGCTGCTCATGACCTTGATGGTGGATGTTTTGAGTGTGAAATTTAAATAAAGGTGGTAAATGGTTGCATCTCAGACTGGAGTCAATATGTTTTCCAAGATTCAGTACTAGGACCTTTTATGTGCGTGCATGCGCACGCGTGCGTGTGTGTTCATGTGTTCCAATCATCCGCTTATGTCCATTTAATTTAGATAGATGCGAGGTGATGCATTGTGGTAGATTGAACCAGTGCAGGACTTACTCAGTTAATGGTAGGGCGATGTGGAAAGTTATAGAACAAAGAGATCTAGGGGTACATGTTCATAGCTCCTTGAAAATGGAGTCACAGGTGGACAGGGTGATTGGTCAGAAGATTGAAAACAGGATTTGGGACGTCTTGTTAAAGTTGCACAAGACATTGGTAAGGCCACACTTGGAATACTGTGTACAGTTCTGGTCACCCTATTATAGAAAAGATATTAAACTAGAAAAAGTGCAGAAAAGATTTACTAGGATGCTACCGGGACTTGATGGTTTGAGTTATAGGGAGAGGCTGGATAGGCTGGGACTTTTTCCCTGAAGCTTAGGAGTGATCTCAGAGGTCTATAAAATAATGAGGGGCATAGATCAGCTGGATAGTCAACATCTTTTCCCAAAGATAGGGGAGTCTAAAACTAGAGGGCATAGATTTAAGGCGAGAGGGGCGAAATGATTTCTCGAGGAATTAAGGGCTATGGGGAGAGAGCGGGTAAATGGAGTTGAAATCAACCATGATTGAATGGTGGAGTGGACTCGATGGGCCGAATGGCCTTACTTCCGCTCCTATGTCTTATGGTCTTATGGTCTAAATACAAAAGGGTCCAGAGGGGCAATTTTTTCACAGAGGGTGGTGAGTGTCTGGAATAAGCTGCCAGAGGTAGTAGTAGAGGCGGGTGCAATTTTGTCTTTTAAAAAGCATTTAGACAGTTACATGGATAAGATGGGTATAGAGGGATATGGGCCAAACACAGGCAATTGGGACTAGCTTAGTAGTTTAAAAAACAAGGGCAGCATGGATAAGTTGGGCCGAAGGGTCTGTTTCCATGCTGTAAACCTCTGACTCTATAATTGCGATGCCCCAGACTTAGTGCAACTAAAATCAGCTAGTTAACTCAGTATGTAGTGCTGCACTTAATGCAGTATTTGTTTACTGTTATCAGGTCAATAATAAAACACTTCTAAAATCTGTAGAGTTTAAAGCATGTCAAACTACAAAAATCAGAAAAACTTAGAAGAAGCTTCATAAAAAGCTGTCTATATCAGTCAGTAGCAGCACAAAAAAATACTATAAACTGCACAAAAGGGTAAAAAATGCTGGTCACCCACTCAAAAAGCAGATGATTTAGAACTGTGGATTCAATGCAAAATATTGAGTCTGAGCTACACCAAAACACCATGTTGTTCAAACTATTTTAGTATATTCAAAATATTTTACCACTTCTATCAATTGTCACTATTTTCATTGTTTTTCATTGTTCCCAGGAGCAGGCTGAGGGTAAGAGAGTGGGTCTTCTGACTGTAATTAATTATTTATTTTTTCAGTTAATTTTGGGTTTAAAATCGGAGGTTTTTTTCAAAACCGGAAGTCAGGCCAGGAGTGGCCAGGGGAAGTTTTTGGAGGGTTTAAAAAGGGCTTACCTTGGAGGTTCAGCTTCATTGTTCCCAGGAGCAGGCTGAGGGTAAGAGAGTGGGTCTTCTGACTGTAATTAATTATTTATTTTTTCAGTTAATTTTGGGTTTAAAATCGGAGGTTTTTTTCAAAACCGGAAGTCAGGCCAGGAGTGGCCAGGGGAAGTTTTTGGAGGGTTTAAAAAGGGCTTACCTTGGAGGTTCAGCTTCATTGTTCCCAGGAGCAGGCTGAGGGTAAGAGAGTGGGTCTTCTGACTGTAATTAATTATTTATTTTTTCAGTTAATTTTGGGTTTAAAATCGGAGGTTTTTTTCAAAACCGGAAGTCAGGCCAGGGGAAGTTTTTGGAGGGTTTAAAAGTGCACCAAAGTATACAGCGGGCAGCATAGTAGCGGACAGCAGAGTGAGTGGGAAGTTGAGTGAGCTGTCAGGGCTTTGGCTCACAGGGCTTGGACGAGCAGGGGTGAGTTTTTGTTTCCTTACACTCTTATTAACTTTTCACTGTCTTACTTGACATAAAGTGTCCAGTATGAGTGTGAAACCAATGTGTTGTTCCCAGTGTAGGATGTGGGAGGTCCTGGAGGCATCTGGCCTCCCGGACATCCACATCTGTGAGGGGTGTGTCGAGCTGCGGTTCCTGAGAGACCGTGTTAGGGAGCTGGAACTACAGCTCGAGGATCTTAGGCTGATGAGGGAGAATAAGGAGGTGATAGACAAGAGCTATCATCAGGTGGTCACACCAGGGCCACGGGAAGAGGCCAAGTGGGTGACGGCCAGGAAGGGTAAGGCTAGGGTGGTTGAGAGCACCCCGGTGGATTTGCCCCTGCACAACAAGTACTCCTGCTTGAGTACTGCTGGGGGGGACAGCCCGCCTGGGGGAAGCAGCAGTGGCCGTGTCTCCGCAGTGGAGTCCAGCCCTGTAACTCAGAGGGCTAAGGAAAAGAGGAGGAAGGCGGTATTAATCGGGGACTCGATGGTGAAGGGGACAGACAGGCGTTTCTGCGGAGGTAGGCGGGATTCTCGCATGGTGGTCTGCCTCCCTGGGGCCGGGATCCAGGATGTCGCTAGTCGCGTCCCGGAAATCCTGAGGTGGGAGGGAGAGGAGCCTGAGGTAGCGGTACATATTGGTACCGCTGATGTGGGTAGGAAGGGAGAAGGGGTCATGAAAAGGGAGTACAGGGAATTAGGGAGACAGCTGAGAAAGAGGAAAGCAAAGGTAGTAATCTCAGGATTACTGCCTGTGCCACGGGAAGGTGAGGGCAGGAATGGAGTGAGGTGGAGGATGAATGTGTGGCTGAGGGACTGGTGCAGGGGGCAGGGATTCAGGTTCCTGGACCATTGGGACCTCTTTAGGGGCAGGGGTGATCTGTATACAAAAAACGGGTGGAACTTGAATCACACGGGGACCAATATCCTGGCCGGTAGGTTGGCTAAGGCTACTGGGGAGAATTTAAACTAGATAGGTTGGGGGGAGGGGAGCTAGAAGAGTTGACTAGGATCAAGGAACTAATTGATGGGGGGGAGGATGCAGGGGTAAGGGGAATTACAAAATTAATGGTAGAGGAGAGGGTGCAAGTGAATGAAGGCGGTAATTTAGATAAGGGAGTAGAGGGAGAGGGTGTTCGCGACTCATCAAAGCGGGTTCAGATAAAAGCTGGAATAAGGACACTTTGCCTGAATGCACGAAGCATTCGGAACAAGGTGAATGAGTTGATGGTGCAAATCAGCACAAGTGGGTACGATCTAGTGGCCATTACAGAAACGTGGCTGAAAGGTGACCAGGACTGGGAGATGAATATCCAGGGGTATCAGGCGTTTAGGAAGAATAGACAGGAAGGAAAAGGTGGTGGGGTCGCGCTATTAATAAGAGATAATATCAGGGTAGTACTGAGGGATGACATAGGCTCTGAGGAACAAAACGTGGAATCATTATGGGTAGAGATGAGGAATAGTAGAGGGAGAAAGACACTAGTAGGTGTGGTATATAGGCCCCCAAATAATAATGTTGAGGTAGGGAGGGCTATAAACAAGCAGATAAGGGATGCGTGTAAAAACGGAACGGCAATAATCATGGGGGACTTCAACATGCACATTGACTGGCAGACTCAAGTCGGTAAGGGTGGAATGGAGGAAGAGTTCTTAGAATGCTGTCGGGATAGTTTCCTTGAACAGCATGTTACGGAACCAACGAGGGAACGAGCTATTTTGGATCTGGTATTGTGTAACGAGGTAGGTAGAATTAAGGATCTTATTGTGAAGGACCCTCTTGGGTCTAGTGACCACAATATGGTCGAATTTCTGATTCAGATGGAAGAGGAGAAAGTTTGGTCTCAAACCAGTGTCCTCTGTTTGAACAGAGGGAAATATGATAGGATGAGGGATGAATTGGCTAAGGTAGACTGGGAGAGCAGGCTGGCAGGTAGGATAGCTGAGGAACAGTGGAGGATTTTTAAGGAGATCCTTTTCAGTTCTCAGCAAAAATATATTCCAGCAAAAAACAAGGATTGTAAGAAAAGGGAGAACCAGCCGTGGATAACGAAGGAAATAAAGGAGAGTATTAAAATAAAAACAGCTGCGTACAGAGTGGCCAAAAATAGTGGAGAAACAAGTGATTGGGAAAAATTTAAGAAACAACAAAGAGAGACTAAGAAAGCGATAAAGAAAGGAAGGATAGACTATGAAGCTAGGCTAGCAATTAATATAAAAAATGATAGTAAAAGTTTTTATAAATATATAAAAAGGAATAGAGTGGCTAGAGTGAATGTTGGACCCTTGGAGGACGAGAGGGGGGAGATAATAGTGGGAAATGGGGATATGGCTGAGTCTTTAAATAAGTTTTTTGTGTCGGTCTTCACGGTGGAGGACACAAATAGTTTGCCAAATATTAACGATAGAGGGTTGGCAGCAGGAGAAATACTTAATACAATTAATGTTACCAGAGAGGCAGTGCTGGGTAGGCTAATGGGACTGAAGGTGGACAAGTCCCCGGGTCCGGATGGAATGCATCCCAGGGTATTGAAAGAAATGTCAGAGGTAATAGTGGATGCGTTAGTGATTATTTATCAAAACTCGTTGCATTCTGGGGTAGTGCCGGTTGATTGGAAAACGGCTAATGTTACGCCGCTGTTTAAAAAAGGAAGGAGACAAAAGGCGGGTAACTATAGGCCGGTCAGCTTAACGTCTGTAGTAGGGAAAATGCTGGAATCCATTATTAAAGAGGAGATAGCAGGGCATCTGGATAGAAATGGTTCGATCAATCAGACGCAGCATGGATTCATGAGGGGAAAGTCATGCTTGACGAACATGTTGGATTTTTATGAAGATGTGACGAGGGCGGTTGATGGAGGAGAACCGGTGGATGCGGTGTTTTTGGATTTCCAAAAGGCGTTTGATAAGGTGCCCCATAAAAGGCTGCTGAAGAAGATTAGGGCACACGGAGTTGGGGGTAGTGTGTTAAAGTGGATTGGGGACTGGCTATCCGACAGGAAGCAAAGAGTCGGAATAAATGGGTGTTTTTCCGGTTGGAGGAAGGTAACTAGTGGCGTGCCGCAGGGATCGGTACTCGGGCCGCAACTGTTTACCATTTATATAGATGATCTGGAGGAGGGGACGGAGTGTAGGGTAACGAAGTTTGCAGACGACACAAAGATAAGTGGAAAAGTGAATCGTGTGGAGGACGGAGAAGATCTGCAGAGAGATTTGGACAGGTTGAGTGAGTGGGCGAGGATATGGCAAATGGAGTATAACGTTGATAAATGCGAGGTTATACACTTTGGAGGAAATAATAACAAATGGGATTACTATCTCAATGGAAACAAATTAAAAATGCTACCGTGCAAAGGGACCTGGGGGTCCTTGTGCATGAGACGCAAAAGCCCAGTCTGCAGGTACAACAGGTGATCAAGAAGGCAAATGGGATGTTGGCCTATATTGCGAGGGGGATAGAATATAAAAGCAGGGATGTCTTGATGCACCTGTACAGGGCATTGGTGAGGCCGCAGCTGGAATACTGTGTGCAGTATTGGTCCCCTTATATGAGGAAGGATATATTGGCATTGGAGGGAGTGCAGAGAAGGTTCACCAGGTTGATACCGGAGATGAGGGGTTTGGATTATGAGGAGAGGCTGAGGAGATTGGGTTTGTACTCGTTGGAGTTTAGAAGGATGAGGGGGGATCTTATGGAGACTTATAAGATAATGCGGGGGCTGGATAGGGTGGAGGCGGAGAGATTCTTTCCACTTAGTAAGGAAGTTAAAACTAGAGGACACAGCCTCAAAATAAAGGGGGGTCGGTTTAAGACAGAGTTGAGGAGGAACTTCTTCTCCCAGAGGGTGGTGAATCTCTGGAATTCTCTGCCCACTGAGGTGGTGGAGGCTACCTCGCTGAATATGTTTAAAGCGCAGATGGATGGATTCCTGATCGGTAAGGGAATTAAGGGTTATGGGGATCAGGCGGGTAAGTGGTACTGATCCACGTCAGATCAGCCATGATCTTATTGAATGGCGGGGCAGGCTCGAGGGGCTAGATGGCCTACTCCTGCTCCTATTTCTTATGTTCTTATGTCACTAGAGAAAGCTGGTGTAGGGCAATGTTGCCCAGACCTTTGAAAGGATATGTCATTTAGCGTGAGGAATCAGTAATATAAGTGAATTATTATGATGTGTTCCAAACAAATCATGTTCACCTTTCAGATTGTTGACAAGCAAATTTTAAATCGGTGAATGCTGGATGATGCATTATGTCTGATGTACACAATGTACATTTGTATTTTTCAAGACAAGTTTTTAAAGTTACAATGTACACTGGATTTGCCTAGACAGTGTCCTTTGTGGCTTGGTTACTTTGTAAGCAATGCATTACTTAGCCCTGTCAAAAGGTGCCGTGATGTCTTGGCAAAGTTTATTACAGTGAAATTTCAGGAAGTAGAAACTGTTACAACAGATCTCTTGCCACATTAATAACTTATTTTGCTTCTTGTTCCAGCACGCTTTCTGAAACATTACAAAAATTGGACTTCACATCTTTGAAACCATTCCCTCCAGGGCATCCAGAAAGATTTTCAGCATTTTTGGATAAAGTCCTTGGATTCCAATGACCTTGATAGTAGTTTAAATAATAATGGATTTTTTCTTTCAATCGCTTTGGAATACCAACCTTCAAGCGGTAATAAAACTGAAGACCCAGACCTATCCTTTGGGTAGAAATTTAATATAATTTCTACCCCGACTTTCATAATGCAATTGTGAGTGGAACCAGGGAAAGGATCATTGTCCAACAAAAATTAGAATATTGTTTAGAAGTTCATATGTGCAATAAATGTTTTTAACACAACTGTTTTCCAACTGATGTTCCCTCATTTTATTACTTGTCTTTTTACGAGTGAATTACGTGAACTAGAAATTATTGCTGTATTTGGACACTGCGAAAGGACAAAACAAGCAAGTATTGTTCAAGCAATTCTGTTTGTATGTGAAGATTTAACTACCCAAAGTTTATTTTTCAGCTTCTTTTCCCCTTGCTGGGATAAATTTGCTTATATGTCAACAGTGCTTGTTTATCTCCAAGAGCCTCTTCATTATGTGTGAACCCAGGCAGTGAGCATCTGCAGGCTGTTCAACTGCGGCCACAGTTGAACCTGGTTCCAATTGTCACTGACATACAATGACATTTTGGAATAGGAAACTTACTAGTTGATTTATCCCTTCACTTTGGCCTAGCCTTGAAAATCTTGATTCTGAACTACATAGTGCAGATTACACACAGATCTGTGCAGGGAGGTTAGGTAGGAATTTTCTTTTACAAATTTGTGCAAAGAAAAGCTCTTGATATTGTTTACTGAGCATTTGCAGCTAATGTGCTGCATACAGTATTAACAGATGGTCTACAGGTTTCTGGATTTTTCCTTTTCCTTTGTGGAATGTAGATATATAACATTGACCACGCTCCAGAGGTACACAAACCATACCATGTGGATGGCCATGGTGTGTTGGGAGAGTCCTCTCTGCTGGTGTGAACAGTCAATACATTCTGGTCAGAATGACAAATGATAAACCTTTTAAACAGGCTCATTGGTGATGCCTGGCTTGCAACGTTCTCCACTTTGTAGAGAAATTAGTACTTGGAAGTAGTGCACTCCATAGCCTCACAACCCTTTGTGTAAATTTAATCTCTTTATTCTTAGATCTATAGCTGTTCATTCTAGACCCCATACTCATTGGAAGCAGTCTATTTCAATCTGCCCCATCCTTTTATCATTTTTAAACATCTTTGTCAAATCACCCAGTAATCTCCTTTGCTCTAAAACCAACAGATCCAATTTTTCAAGTTGTAGTTCATATTTACACTTCATATTAGGCAGCATATGAGTGCTGAATCTTCAATTTCTTCAATATCCTTCCCAAATAAACCAATACCACTCTCAGGGTGCCAACTAATCTTGGACAGGTTTTTAATATAGCTTCATCATTGCATCTTTTTAAAAATATTCTGTTAAAAGAGTTTATCATGGTACTGTACAGTAGTTTCAAAGCAAAGTCATTCCAACTCAATGTTTCATGATAAATGCCTGTCAAGGAGTCTCTGGGGCTGATGCCCACTGTCTGCAGTGGTTGGACTTGGTAAGCATTGGACAAATACGGATTCTGCCAATATTATCATCATAGACAACCTACAGTGCAGAAAGAGGCCATTCAGCCCATCGAGTCTGCACCGACCACAATCCCACCCAGGCCCTACCCCCATATCCCTACATATTTACCCGCTAATCCCTCTAACCTATGCATCTCAGGCACTAAGGGGCAATTTTAGCATGGTCAATCCACCTAACCCGCACATCTTTGGACTGTGGGAAGAAACAGGAGCACCCAGAGGAAACCCACGCAGACACGGGGAGAATATGCAGACTCCACACAGACAGTGACCCAAGCCGGGAATCGAACCCAGGTCCCTGGAGCTGTGAAGCAGCAGTGCTAACCACTGTGCTACCGTGCCGCCCTGGTAATTCAATTATATTGAATTAATTTCAACTCCAGATTAATATATTTGATTGAATCAAAGAAGGGGATGCCAAGCTACGTAGTGCTGACTAATCCATTCATTCTCTACAATTTCTCCTCAGTCCCTCCTCAGCTCTTGTCTGAAGCACGCTTTGAGCACCTATCAGAGTGCCTAACCACCCAACTACTATCTTCGACTCTATGCTTGATAGCATCATCAATTTCTCTCAACGGGACTAAACGTCAGCAAGCCTTCAGCCCTAATATGCATCTAGCATGCTGATGGAGGTTGGGAAAAAATAGGAGAAACGCTTGTGAGAAGTCAGTGCTTCATATATATGTCGGGTGTGAGAAGTTGCAGTCCCTCTTCCCTATTTGAAGGGACTGCTCCTCAATATTTGGCTGTACATTAACATTCCTGATCTTTGGTCACCCAGTGTGTGGGTTAGTGAGCAAAAATGACATCCTCATAGGACTGTTCCAGGGACATGACAAGCTGCTGTCAATATGTCCAAGTGGTGTGGAGATGAAGGGATTGTTTGGCCCAACTGTCTGCCTCTCTCTCGCACCTCCATGACTCTGACTCTAGCCTGTTTAGTCGACATGATTATAAGTAAATTTCAAACTTTTATGGGGCAAGATTAATGAACACACATGAACTAACCTGGGATAGCCACCTTGCTTTACAAAGTGCAAGTTTTGTGTGAATAGGCATTTTGAGGATTCAGTGTAAAATTGCTTACTGCAAATTAGTTTTGAGAATATATTTAATAATGTGTTACAAAAATAATGGCACATAATATTAAAAAAATTGGAACCAGGGGCAGGCAGGGAATATAGATAATAGAATTCTTATGCCTCTGTTTTGACTTTTAATCACTTTCATGGCTGCCGCTTCAGGCAAAACCCAGAGTTGTGGAACCTTGGAGAACTGCAGAACTCTGGACCGACCTTTCATGACTTCCCAAGTGTTTTCTCTGGTTTCCATGCTGCCTCACATTAAAACTGTTAGGATACTATGACCTTTGTTTCCTGCAGCACAAAGTCCGATCACCTTCACTTTTTTGGGCCTCCGTGCATTAACAAATTGGCTTCAAGAGCCTTGGCCTTATTTTCAAATCTGGTTCAGATGACTTCCCACCAGTTTTGTGACTCATCACCTTTCACTCCCAACACCAGATTGCTTCTTGTGATCTGCTTTTTGGGCCTCATCGTTGTCAGCCCACCATGTCCTTTCCCATAGGAACTCCTTTCCTAGAAATCTTCACTTTGCCACCACCTCCTCCTCTCTTTTGGCTTCAGAAAACCCTTTCATCGTGTCTTCAGTCCACTTCATTTGTGTTTTTCCTTTTTCTTCCTAATTAGCGCAGACCATTTTTCTTCAATGTAAAGTGCTTTCTTTCTATAATAAGCTCAGTAAAAAGTTAATCAACCTGAAATGTTATCTGTTTCTCTCAACAGATGCTGCCTGACCTGTTGAGTATTTCCAGGATTTTCTGTTTTTATTTCAGATTTTGTTTTTTATAAAATTACCTTGCTTGACTTTCGTATGCCTGGATTGTTTCTTTTCTATTTTGACTCAGCTTGTTATCTTTAACAGTATTGTTTTTCCATTGTATATAATTGGTCTGCTGTTTCTGCACCCTATGGACCAAAGCATGAAAAATAAGAATCAGTTTGAATTTGTATTTAACTTGAAAAGGGCAATAACCCACCTATGTGGAGGAGATGGGAAAGCTTCAAGCAGTTGAGAATGAACTCCAGTTCAGGGATTAAATTGTCATCTTTAAATATTTCAGAAACACTTTTATGATGTTTATAAACAAGTAGATACATGGCAACTACTCTGAGGTTTCTTGCTTCACATATAGTAATTTAGTTTTGACACTACTATAATCAGTTTGTATACATCATCTTGCTGTTCTATCAATAAACAATACTACAGGAAAATTCACATGAATTGAAAGTTAAAACTCACCTGCAATTTCCCAGTGGGTAACTGCAAACAAGCAATGTGGTATTGAGCTGGTTAAGTCTCAGTCTGATCCCTGATCATGGCTCAAGTCAGCTGAGGTGGTTGATAACTGGATCCCAAGCCAGATGGTGAAGTATGAAATTGGATGCAAATATTTTTCATGATAGTTCCTTTAAATGCAGAATACAGCATGACAGATTTCTGCCCTCCACCTACCAACCCAGTGTCCCTGCAGTCTCTCTTTGTCCATCTCAACAGCAATGTTATCTCCCCATTGGGGAATTTAACCCAAGTCTCCCACATGACACAGGTATACTAACCACCATACTAAGAAGACATTGGATCAGTCTCCCTTTATAAGTGCGCTAAGTAAACAATGCCCGTCACTCGTATATCTTAATATAATTAACATGTTATTAACATTCCCCTCTTCTTTAAATGAAAACTTTATAACATACTCATGTATTTACAAAATAAATCAAAGAAAAAAATATTCTATATTTCTACCAGAATAAAACTTGACTCTTTTCTAGGGCCTCCAACACTGTCTTCAGGGACAATTCCTTTTTGGAAAGCAGTTCAATAATTGGTGACTTGTGTTGATCGATTTTACCGTACAGATCTCATTTCTCTCTACAATTTCTTTCATATGTACAAAACTAATTCTTAACCTTTCCTCAGTCATACTTTTGTCGAATATACATTATTTCATGGAGAATGATTATCCACATTGTATCCAATGGGCAAATTTCTTAGAATGTCCTTTTGTATAGGATTTTCCTCAAAATGATTCATTAATAAAGTCTTATGTGTATTGCTTGTACTTGAGTCAGCATTTCTGCACCTTGGGTATCTTTTAAGTACCCTTTTTATTTCCTTTTCTTCCATGGACAAGGGGCAACACTTCTAATTTTTTACGCATCAAGAACATTATATGCTCAGTTGTACTTAAATATCCATTGGGAAGATTGGCAAGGGAAGTATCACAAAAAATGACGAACCTCATTGCCTTTCTGGTCACCCAGGGCTGGAAACTTGAGTACACATTTCTCTGAATTTAATTTATTTAATGTTTTATTTGTCCTCAACTTGAGTGTGTTCCCAATAGTTCCAATATGTCATACCTGGCATCAGGTTTTGTTTAAATGCATAGCCAGTTTAGCTGTCCAATCAAGCTCCTTGACCGATAAAAGCAAAATACTGCGGATGCTGGAATCTGAAACAAAAACAGAAAATGCTGGAAAACCTCAGCAGGTCTGACAGCATCATTGGAGAGACTAGAACCAATGTTTCGAGTCTGACTGACCCTTCATCAGAGCTAAGACCAAAGAAAATCAGAAAAAAATTATACTATGAGGGTCGGGTGGGGGGCTGTAATGGGACAAAGGGAACGTAAATGAGGATGAAGAAGGCTGAGGAGGTGCTAAAAGTGTCCATTAAGTGATCAGAATGTGTGACTGGCAGAACAGAAATACAGGTGGTTAAGGCAGTTGCCTTGAAGGGGGAGGGGGGGGGGCAAAAAGGAGAGCAAGAATGGAGAAGTGGAAAAATGGAAGTGAGAAAGAAGGATGATAAAAATAGATGAATGATGAAAAGAAGAATCAGAATGAAATAAAATAAATGGGAATGGGGGGAAGGTGGAGGGGAGAGTTCATGCTCTGAAGTTGGGGTAACAAAGAAGGTAGATGAGGGCAGTGCAGTTGATGTTATCTACATGGACTTTAGCAAGGCCTTTGGCAAGGTACCGCATGGTAGGTTGTTGCATAAAGTTAAATCTCACGGGATCCAGGGTCAGGTATCTAAATGGATACAGAATTGGCTTCTTGACAGAAGCCAGAGAGTGGTTTTAGAGAGTTGTTTTTCAAACTGGAGGCCTGTGACCAGCGGTGTGCCTCAGGGATCAGTGCTGGGCCCACTGTTATTTGTCATTTATATTAATGATTTGGATGAGAATATAGGGGGCATGGTTAGTAAGTTTGCAGATGACACCAGGATTGGTGGCATGGTGGACAGTGAGGAAGGTTATCTCCAATTGCAGCGGGATCTTGATCAATTGGGCCAGTGGGCTGACGAATGGCAGATGGAGTTTAATTTAGACAAATGCGAGGTAATGCATTTTGGTAGATTGAACCAGGGCAGGACTTTGTTAATGGTAGGGCGTTGGGGAGAGTTACAGAACAAAGAGATCTCGGGGTACATGTTCATAGCTCCTTGAAAGTGGAGTCACAGGTGGACAGAGTGGTGAAGGCGGCATTCGGCATGCTTGGTTTCATTGGTCAGAACATTGAATACAGGAGTTGGGACGTCTTGTTGAAGTTGTACAAGACATTGGTAAGGCCACACTTGGACTACTGTGTGCAATTCTGGTCACCCTATTATAGAAAGGATATTATTAAACTAGAAAGAGTGCAGAAAAGATTTACTAGGATGCTACCGGGACTTGATGGATTGAGTTATACGGAGAGGCTGAGTAGACTGGGACTTTTTTCTCGAGCGTAGGAGGCTGAGGGATGACCTTATAGAGGTCTATAAAATAATGAGGGGCATAGGCAAGGTAGATAGTCAATATCTTTTCCCAAAGGTAGGGGAGTCTAAAACTAGAGGGCATAGGTTTAAGGTGAGAGGGGAGAGATACAAAAGTGTCCAGAGGAGCAATTGTTTCACACAGAGGGTGGTGAGTGTCTGGAAGAAGCTGCCAGAGGTAGTAGAGGCGGGTACAATTTTATCTTTTAAAAAGCATTGAGATAGTTACATGGGTATGATGGGTATAGAGGGATATGGGCCAAATGCGGGCAATTGGGATTAGTTTAGGAGTTTTTAAAAAAAAGGGCGGCATGGACAAGTTGGGCCGAAGGGCCTGTTTCCATGCTGTAAACCTCTATGACTAAGTTGTTGACCCAGGTTCAATTCCGGCCTCGGGTCACTGTGGGGAGTTTGCACATTCTCCCCATGTCTGTGTGGGTTTCCTCCGGTGCTCTGGTTTCCTCCCACAGTTCAAAGATGTGCGGGTTAGGTTGATTGGCTATGCTAAATTGACCCTGGTGTCAGGGGATTAACAGGGTAAATATGTGGGGTTATGAGAATAGGGCCTGGGTGGGATTGTGGTCAGTGCAGACTCGATGGGCTAAATGGCTTCCTTCTGCAGTGCAGGGATTTTATGAACTAAATGTTCAGTCCAGAAGCCTGTAACATGCCCAATCGGAAGCTGTGGTGCTGTTCCTCCAGTTTATGTTGAGGTTCACTAGAACATTGCAAAAGGCCAAGGATAGGCATGTGGACAGGAGAACAGAGTGGCAAACGACAGGAAGGTCTGAGTCCTGTTTGCGGATGGACTGAAGGTGTTTAGCAAAGTGGTCACCCAGTCTACGTTTGGCCTCTCCGATGTTGGGTAGACTGCATGGGGAGCAGCGATTGCAAGAGACCAAATTGAAGGAGCTTCTTAACTGCTCTTTTTCTTCTTTGGATGTAAGATCATCTTTCTGTGATGACCTGGTCCAATTTATTGGGATGTGTCACACACTTTCTAGATTGTGATTGTTGATTCAAGGTTACTCCTGACCTATTTTGATTAATGTATAAGCCTATATATTTAAAGACCCCAGAAGCTTGACTTCCAATCTTAAATTCTCCTTTTATCTATAACAAATTATTCAGATTCTGCAGAACCTCCACACAGAAAATCATGGACATGCATCACACGTATGAAATTCTCTGCGATAGAATGTTGCTGGATCTGCTTTGAGCTGAATAGTCTACTTTCAGCAAGACAGAGATAACTGAGAAATACACATTCGACTCATGAATGAACCTATAAACACATTTGTTTAGTTCACACAGCTTGCCTTCTACATCACTTGATTCTTCTGCTGGTTTCAAAAACACTTCTCTTTGAAATTTTTCACCCAGCAAAACTGGTTTTTATATCGATCGACCTACATCGCCATGACTATGTGGCTGGAAGAACTAAAAAGGTTTTTAAGATCACTTGCCCTGCTGTTGGGATGTCAACTAACATCTTGAACTTCAAGTTGTCTCTAAATCCAAAGCCACTAGTCTCACTTTAGCCTTACATGTCTCAACTGGGAGTTCTTTTTCCATACATATTCACCCCTGTGATGAGGCTGGCTGTCTCCTATCTGACACTTCAGAGTAAACAACAAATTCCTTCCAACTATCCAAACTCTATTTGTTTTGCCTCTCATTAATTAATCTTCCAGTTTGTTTGCAGCTTTCAAAGCTTCCCTTATATATCCTGATACATATTAATGACATAGATCTTGGTGTACAGGGCACAATTTCACAATTTGCAGATCATACAAAATTTAGAAGCATTGTGAACTGTGAAGGTGATAGTGTAGAACTTCAAAAGGACATGGACAGGTTAGTGAAGTTGGCAGAAAGATGGCAGATGAAATTCAATGGGGAGAAATGTGAAATGATTAATTTTGTTAGGAAGAAAATGGAGAGCCAATAAAAAAATAAAGGATACAATTCTAAAGGGGGTGCAAAAGCAGGAGGGCGTATATGTGCATAAGTCATCAAAGGTGGCATGGCAAGTTGAGAGAGTGATCAAAAAAGCATATAGAATCCTAAGCTTTATTAAGCGTGGGTTTCCTCCGGGTGCTCCGGTTTCCTCCCACAGTCCAAAGATGTGCGGGTTAGGTTGATTGGCCCATGCTAAAATTGCCCCTTAGTGTCCTGGGATGCGTAGATTAGAGGGATTAGTGGGTAAAATATGTAGGGATATGGGGGTAGGGCCTGGGTGGGATTGTGGTCGGTGCAGACTCGATGGGCCGAATGGCCTCTTTCTGTACTGTAGGGTTTCTATGATTTCTTCTATGATTAATAGGGACATTGAGTACAAGAACAAGGAGGTTATGTTAAAATTGAATAAGACACTGGTTCGCCCTCAGCTGGAGCATCATGCCCAGTTTTGGGTGTTGTACTTTAGGAAGGATGTGAAGACATTTGAAAGGCTGCAGAAAAGGTTGACGAGAATAGTTCCAGGGACAAGGATGTTATGAAGATAGATTAGAGAAGTTAGAACTTTTTTGTTAGAGGAGAGAAAACTGAGAGGAAATTTTTTAGAGGTATTCAAAATCATGAAGGGTCTGAACCGAGTAGATAGGGAGGAACTATTCCCACTTCTGTCAGGATCGAGAATGAGTTGAAACAGATTTAAAGTAATTGGTAAAATAAACAAAAATGACATGAATAAAAACTTGTGATTAAGGATGGGAGGGCACTGTCTGAGGATGTGGTGGAGGCAGGTTCAATCGAAGCATTCAGAAGGGAATTATATTGTTATCTGAAAAGGAAGAATGTGCAGGGTTATGGGGAGAAGGTGGTAGATGACACTAATTGAATTGTTCAGTCGGAGAGCTGGTGCAGACGTGAATGGCCTCCTTCTGCACTGTAACATTTCTGTCAGGTTCTGTGATAAGACTTCTACTTCTCGTAGTGTTTTTAGATTATTCTGTAGTCCTTGTTCTATTACATAGCCTAATCAAACTACAGCCTATTTGCCCTTCTATCTCTTTCTGGACTACTGCTATAGGATCTCTTCCTCTCATGATCAGAGTTTCAGTTGCCAGTACATGAATATTTCTTAGTGCTACAGTTACTACCAGATCTACCCAGGGGACTTTTCTTACTTTCCACTGTTTATTTTGTCAGCCCATGGATGTTATCTTTTGTCCATCATCTTGGCCAGTTAGCCATTGTTTGAATTCACTCCCTGCTTTCCTTACAATGATCGGATCCTTCCATTCAGTATATCCTTCTGGTATGTACATTACCCTAGGCCAATCTTGGGCAGTTGTCCTTTGGATACAATAGCCCTATCCTGTACATCAGTATCACTTTGCCTATCCTCAAAGTGAAGTAAAAAGTTTATTAGTCACAAGTTTAAGAAGGGGAACAGAGACTTCCCCGGGAATTATAGACCGGTGAGTCTCACTTCTGTTGTCGGCAAGATGTTGGAAAAAATTATAAGGGATAGGATTTATAGTTATTTGGAGAGTAATGAATTGATAGGTGATAGTCAGCATGGTTTTGTGGCAGGTAGGTCGTGCCTTACTAACCTTATTGAGTTTTTTGAGAAAGTGACCAAGGAGGTGGATGGGGGCAAGGCAGTGGACGTGGTATATATGGATTTTAGTAAGGCGTTTGATAAGGTTCACCATGGTAGGCTTCTGCAGAAAATGCAGATGTATGGGATTGGGGGTGATCTAGGAAATTGGATCAGGAATTGGCTAGCGGATAGGAAACAGAGGGTGGTGGTTGATAGTAAATATTCATCATGGAGTGCGGTTACAAGTGGTGTACCTCAGGGATCTGTTTTGGGGCCACTGCTGTTTGTAATATTTATTAATGATCTGGATGAGGGTATAGTTGGGTGGATTAGCAAATTTGCTGATGACACCAAAGTCGGTGGTGTGGTAGACAGTGAGGAAGGGTGTCGTAGTTTGCAGGAAGACTTAGACAGGTTGCAAAGTTGGGCCGAGAGGTGGCGGATGGAGTTTAATGCGGAGAAGTGTGAGGTAATTCACTTTGGTAGGAATAACAGATGTGTTGAGTATAGGGCTAACGGGAGGACTTTGAATAGTGTGGAGGAGCAGAGGGATCTAGGTGTATGTGTGCATAGATCCCTGAAAGTTGGGAATCAAGTAGATAAGGTTGTTAAGAAGGCATATGGTGTCTTGGCGTTTATTGGTAGGGGGATTGAATTTAGGAGTCGTAGCGTTATGTTGCAACTGTACACAACTCTGGTGCGGCCGCACTTGGAGTACTGTGTGCAGTTCTGGTCCCCACATTACAGGAAGGATGTGGAGGCTTTGGAGAGGGTGCAGAGGAGGTTTACCAGGATGTTGCCTGGTATGGAGGGGAGATCCTATGAGGAGAGGCTGAGGGATTTGGGATTGTTTTCGCTGGAAAGGCGGCGGCTAAGAGGGGATCTTATTGAAACATATAAGATGATTAGAGGTTTAGATAGGGTGGATAGTGATAGCCTTTTTCCTCTGATGGAGAAATCCAGCACGAGGGGGCATGGCTTTAAATTGAGGGGGGGTAGTTATAGAACCGATGTCAGGGGTAGGTTCTTTACCCAGAGGGTGGTGAGGGATTGGAATGCCCTGCCAGCATCAGTAGTAAATGCGCCTAGTTTGGGGGCGTTTAAGAGATCCGTAGATAGGTTCATGAACGAAAAGAAATTGGTTTAGGTTGGAGGGTCACAGTTTTTTTTTAACTGGTCGGTGCAACATCGTGGGCCGAAGGGCCTGTTCTGCGCTGTAATGTTCTATGTTCTATGTTCTAAGTAGGCTTACATTAACAGTGCAATGAAGTTACTGTGAAAATCCCCTAGTCGTCATACTCTGGTGCCTGTTTGGGTACAGTGAGGTAAAATTCAGCATGGCCAATTCACCTAACGTGCACATCTACTGTGGGAGAAAACCAGAGCACCCGGAATAAACCCACACAGACAGAATATGCAAACTCCACACAGACAGTGACCCAAGCTGGGAATCGAACCTAGGACCCTGGTGCTGCAAGGTAGCAGTGCTAACCACTGTGCTACCCATTTTCTGTTTCTCATAACCATCCGGAGACCAGTTAGATGCAGTTGTCAGTTGGTTTCAACTTATTTTTCTTCCTAGCAGGTATAGCAGCTAATTTGAGTAACAAATTCCAACAAACAAGATTATGACAATTGTCAGATAATCTATTTTGTTGATATTGATTAAGGGATAAATATTGGCCAGGAAACCAGGGATAACTCCCCCACTCTTCTGCAAAATAATGGCCTGGGATCATTTACATCCACCTGAGAGGGTTGAAAGGGCCTCCACACTGCTGCAAAAGGAGATGACCCTTTAGTCCTGAAATTCAATATCACATTCACCTAGGCAAACAATTCAAAACCAATCACCAGCAAGCATGACTGGTTGAGCAGATAATTATTAAGACACCATAATGATGTTCATGTGAGCCTCATAATCATTGATTGACCTGCTTAGTTTGTGCCTCTTTATGAAGTAATTTGCATAATTAAGTCTACTTGAAAGAAGCAGATCCAGCACTCATGAAAAACTTACATCGAATTTGAAATCACCAATATAAGCAAACCTATGATATCACTCATTAATTGTATGTTGTTAAATGTGATCAGATGATCCTGGTATTAGAAATCAGGTATATTTTTGCATCCTTTTAGAAACTTTGTGTGGCTGTCAAATGTGATTTTAAAAACAACTATTCTAAACTTTTGGAAGATAGCAGAAGTAGTTTTGAAAGCTTTGCTTGTTGAGCTTGATATTGTGGAAGGAAAACAAAATAGATGAAAAATTTGTTCCTATGACTTAAAAGAAAAAGTCAACAACTCTTAGTGAAGTAATATATAATGTACTCAAGCTTAATATAAATTTCCTTTTACTGATACAAAACATTCATTATGTTTTCCTCTCATCATTTACTTTGCCAAGTTTGAATTCTATTGGGTTCCTTTGAGTACTAAGCACCATTTCAACCTTCAAAGTAGGCACTTTTCCAGCTCTCTATCAATGTTCTCATTGATCAACTACTCAGATGCATGAATCCCTTTAATTAGGCTAATTGCCCCACCCCAGGACAATGAGTTGGGATCTGTTTGGTGCAATTATTTCTAAATATATATATTTAATTGCTTATATAAATGTTTGATTGCTGCCTCATTTTCTGCAAGCACACAATGCAAAGTTGAAACATTGCAGGCATAAATTTTATTGAAAATGCCCCTCAACAGTGAATGATTGTATAAACTCTTGGAGATGAATTTCAATGGGCCTTCCTTCCATTATTATACTAGTAACCCAACATCTGTTATTGTGGAGAAAATCCACTTTTGTATCCCTCTGATTCACTACATTAGAATACTATTATATTGTTCCCAATTAAATTGTGTCTGGTTGAGACCATTGATTGGAAGAGGGGAGAACAATTTCCTTAACGAATTGCACTTCAGATGTTGGTACTTACTATTCACTTTTTACTGTAAACCTATTTTATTTCCAATCCTCCCTTCTTGAAGAAGCCAACTCCTGTTGGGGTGCCATCCACAAATTGATACTTTGTCCAAAGGGTCATGCTAAGTGTGCAAGTCAAATAGGGAATGATAACTACTTATCTGACCATAGATAACATTAGAGTTGAGCCAGGTCCATAACCAAAATCCATAATATGATCACTTTCCTGCAAGGATCAATGAATATCAGGACAGCTGTGCCCAACTCTTTCTGCTTAGTGTTTTGGACCAGGGAATTCAATTGTTTCTGGACTCAATTCCTGCCTAAACTGGCTAAATTGCCATGGATTAGAATTTGAATTTAAGCTCTTTTATCCATATGGCATGTTGCAGCAGGAGACATGCTTTCACAATGGGAAACTTTCACTTTTGATTAGTTTGTGCTGTTGTGACATTCTTTGCAGTTCCAAATAAAGAAATTGAATTTGGTTCCCTAAACATTTACAATAGATCTGAATAAAAATGTGTTAGACAGTATCAACAGCATTGATTCCCCCCAACCCCACCCAATGCAAGCCCTTTAAAGAAACTTGGTTGGGGACAATTCAGCCTTAATTCCAAAATTTGAATGGGGTAGTGCTAGACTTTAAGAAAAAATAGTGTGTCATTTCTCTCTGTTGGAGAGAGCGACATGAGTTGTGACATCACGGACATGTCAAGTGAGGGCACACTTTATGATGATCACACATCGTTGGCTAAATTTCTTCATAGAATGAATCATAGAATCCCTAGTGCTGAAGGAGGCCATTCAGCGCATCAAGCCTGCACCAACCACAATCCCAGCCAGTCCCTATCCCCCTACCTATTTACCCTGCTAATCCCCCTGCTGGTAAGGCAATTTAGTATAGCCAATCCACCTAACCTGCACATCTATGGAGGAAACCCACACAGACATGCAAATTCCAGAGTTACCAGAGGCTGGAATTGAACCCAGGTTCCTGGCACTGTGAGGCAGCAGTGCTAACCACTGTGCCATCGTTCTTTCTTGTATTGGAATTCAGGTTTTCGGGAAGATAATGACTTTAAAAATCCTAATGCATTTGGCATTAGATATCATTTGATTGTGTGCATAATGTTAAACATGTATATTATATGGCCATCCCTCTCTATAGAAAAGGGCAATGTAAATAACAATTGGTAGAAGTGAGCTTGCTGGAGACAGTATGTCTGTGGGGGGAGGGTGGGGTGAGGGTTATTTGTAATCAGTGGGATGTGAGGCACCTGGTCTGCTAGCTGGGCCCGGCAGATTAGCACTGCTCAAAAAATAGTCCACCATAGCTAGGGAAGGGGAATCTTTTTCACTTCAAAAAAGGGTGTTTTGCTTTTTTTTTATACACAGCTTATGTTTTTAAACTTTTTTTAAAAACAGAAAAAAATATATGTTGCCTTATGGCGGGGTGGAGAAATGCAGAAGGGGGTTAGAAAGTATTTCGGCCAGAAGTCTTTGAGTGAAGTGACCATGGATGAGTATCTGAGCAGTCAGGGACTGTATCGAAAACTCACCGCCAAGGATGGCTCCTGTCTCTTCAGGACTGTCTCTGAGCAGGTAAACTAATGTGGATATTTTCCCTAAACATGTAGGCACAACAAACAACTACCGCACTCTACTGTTCGATATTTGACCATCTTCGACTTCACATGTTTTATTTACCGAAAACTGATTTTCGTAAACGGGTGTTGTTTACAATCGACAGATTTTCTGGAAAGCCTGGTTAATTTTCTGTTTCCCCTCACCCTTTTTGCATTTTTGATAGCTCTTCATGACGCAAATGTATCACTTGGAGATCCGAAAAGTCTGCGTGACTTACATGAGGGCGAACCGAAGCAAATTTGAGGCAGTAAGATTTCGTTAACTGTTTGGAAGTTGCAGGAATTAATTTTTGTAAACCGCTTAGAAAATGGTAGTTTTCCAGATGTGTGGCCAGGCTGGGGTGTAAAACGGGAGGGGAATGTATAACTATCTACCCAAGTCGAGGAGTGGTTAGCCTTTAAAGGACTTTTTCCAATGTGTCTTTCACAGTAGGTAGTCTCAACCCATCGTGACTGCGTATGGAATGGGCAATGCATCATGAACATCCTCTGTCTTTTCCCCACAACCCTGCCTAACCCATAAATAATCAAAAAACGTCTTAAAGACACGTTCGTTCTTCCTTCAAATAATAAAATTCCCTCTTGAATGCTCGATTGAACCATTATCCAACGCACACAGCCAGCAATTCCAGACCTGAACCACTGGTGAGAAAGTTCCCCTCAGTGTCTCCACCACTACTTTTGCCTATTATCCAAAACGCACCCTCTTTTTCCTCAATCCTTCCACCGGTGGGAACAATTTCTTCCAACCTAATCTGTCCGGACCCCTCAGCCTCCATCAAATCTCCCCATGGCTTTTTCTAAGGAAAATAGTCCCAACAGGTGCAATCTGTGACTGAATTTCCTCATCCCTGGAACCTTCTCTCGTGCCATCACATTTCTTTCTAAAGTGTGGCGCACAGAACTGGACACAATACTCCAGTTGGAGCCACACCAGTGTTTTATACAAGTTTATTCTCCTTGTTCTCTGCCCCTGTTAATGAAGCCGAGGATATTGTATGCTTTTTAAATCACTCCATCTATCCTGCCACCTTCAATGACTTTATGCATATTTACACCCAGATCCCTTGTATTTTCTCTGCTGCCTTTTTCCTCCCAAAATTAATCACTTCATGCCTCTCTGCATTGGATTTCATCTGTCATTTTTCCACACGTTCTTCTAACTTGTTTCTGTTCTTTTGAAGTTCTACTCTTTGTTCCTCTGTTCACAATGCTTCCAAATTTTCTATCATCCACAAATATTGAAATACTGCCCTATGTACCAAGGTCTAGGTCCTATCGGACAGAACAAGGCCCCTACCACCACCACTGTTCCCACTACTGGGGAAGCTCCACTCAAACATCCATGAACCACTACTCTATTTTCTACAACCCAGCCAGCTATGTGTCCATATTGCCACTATCCCTTTTATTCCATAAGCTGTAACCTTGCTCAAATGTCAGTAGGGCACTATCAAAGTTAGTTAAACATGATTGCCTCCTAACAAATCTACGCTGGCTTTCCTTAATTAACCCACATTTTCCCAATTGACAATTTTATCCCAAATTATTGCTTCCGGAAGATTCCCCACCACTGAAGTTGAACTGCCCTGTAATGGTTGGGCTCATTTTTATACCCTTGTTTGAGCAAGGTTTGCAATTTCCAGTCCTCATGGACCTCCTCCGAGCCTATGGCCAGTGCCTCTGCAATTTCCACTTCCCTAAGTATCGTTTAGTGCATCTCATCAACCAGCCTTATCAGCCAGCCTATCCAATAACTCCTCCTTATCAATTTTAAACCCTTAGTGTCTGAATTACTTTTATCTTTCACAATAACCTGGGCAGCAGCACCTTCCTTGGGAAAAATAGATGTAAAATGTTTAATGCTGCCTGCATGTGTAAATCTTCCTTCAGTCTCTAATTGGCCCCACTCCTCTTGCCATGCTGTATGTCAATAGAAGACTTTGGGACTCCCTTTCATGTTAGCTGTTGGTCTCCTTACACCCTCTTAGCTTCTCTAATTTGCTTTTTCACCTTCCCTAGTGAACCTACTTCTTTTTATGAAAGGGCAGTTTAAATTACACGATAAACATAACTAGTTTGCACAACATTTTGAAGGCCCGTAGCAATATGAATTAAGTTGTGTAGCTGCAAGTTTCACCAGCTCTTGATGCGCGTGTCTCAATGGGCTATTGAAGGAGGTGCCATGTCGGGAAGGCAAATCGAATGCTGTGCAGCATTGATCGGGCCAGATCTTCCAGGTTGCTGTCTTTGCTTCTAAAAATTGGAAGGGCAGAGGAATCGGGGTCATAGTTTAGACAGATGACTCTTTCTCTTTCTCCCAATATGTTTATCTGACTGTGGCTCTCCTGCTGTATGTTGATTTCTAATAAATATGCCTCTGATATGTAGTTAGTCAGAATGTGCAGTTGTTGTCCACTGAGAGAATTGGTAAACATAAGACTAATAATTTTAAAATTCACTAAAACCCCACATTCCCTTTCTCTAAAGTTCCTGTTCCACTTCCCAACAGCAAAGCTCTGATTGCATGCACGATATTTAAGGAATTGTGCACAGGAATTTGCTTTGAGCTTTTTATATGTTGACATTAAAAGATAATTTGTGAAATGGACTTTCTGATGTTGTTTTCTCAGTTTATTGATGGTCCTTTTGACAAGCATTTGGAACGTTTGGATGATCCCAAGGTATGAATGATTACAGTTGCTATCTTGGTCTCATACTGTCTGATGTTGCCCTGTTATGTAAGCTAGATCACTCACTTCTGGAATTCAAAAGGTTTTTCAAAAGTTTAAAGTTTATTTATTAGTGTTGCAAGAAGGCTTACATTTAACATTGCATTGAAGTTTCTGTGAAAATCCCCTAGTCACCACACTCCGCCTGTTTGGGTACCCTGAGGGAGAATTTAGCATGGCCAATGCATCTAACCAGCACATCTCTTGGACTGTGGGAGGAAACCAGAGCACCCGGAGGAAAGCCACTTGGACACTAGGAGAATGTGCAGACAGTGACCCAAGCCAGGAATCGAACCTGGGTCCCAAGCGCTGTGAGGCAGCATTATCACTATGCCACCATACCCTTGTGTCCATGGTTGGACTGAGGCTGCGAAGAACTCTTGGAACCGAGTGGTTCTGATTGGAGGAACCCAAACTGAAGACTCTGCTCAGTGATTGGTCAGGTTGGATTTGTCCAATTTTATTGTGGACAAATCACTTATGAGTAATGTTCCCCTTAGTTGGGCAGACGCCAATGTAGCTCAACCAGAACAAGTTGGCTAAGGTTTCGGCTCATTTTGGTACAGAAGTTTCAACACTACAGCTAGGTTATTGTCAGGGTCTCGAGCCTTTCGTTTGTAAAGTGCAGTCAGCCCTTGTTGCCACATAGTGAGCTTGGTTGAAGACTGGCATCTGTAATCAAGGGAGTATGAGGAAGAAGTTTAGAAGGAACATTTACTTGGTACCTCTGACTGAAGATGATAGTGAAGCCTTGTCTCTTGCACTCCCATGCTATGTTCTACTAACACGCAGGGTGGCAATTTTATGACCCCTCCATTTGTTAGTTTTAAAAAAAATTCTGCACTGCTATTAACTCCCTCACATAGCAAGATTGCAAAGCTTTCATCTGACCCGCTGTTTATGGGGTCATTGTCAATGCCCAGCTTTAAGCTTCAAGGTCTGCTCTGTATCTATCCCATTTAGGATAGTAGTGCCACACATCACAATGGGAAGGGACTTTGGTGTGAAGGCAGGTCTCTACAAAAACTTTGGTCACTCCAACCAATGCTATCATGTACAGATGCATATGTCATGATGTGGAGTTGCCAGCGTTGGACTGGGGTAGACACAGTAAGAGTTTTAACAACACCAGGTTAAAGTCCAACAGGTTTATTTGGTAGCAAATACCATTGGCTTTCGGGGCGCTGCTCCTTCGTCAGTGGAGTGGAAATCTGCATATGTGACAGGTGGATTGGTGGGGACAAGATCAAGTAGGTTATTTGCTTGTAATAGTCTTCTCTCCTGCTTCAAACCCAGTTTGTCAACTCTTGTTTGGGGATGTGTCGGTGGTACAAGCTACTCTTGGTCATGGATATTTGAGGACCCCCGCCCTGAGTACATTCTGTGCCTTTGATGCTTCCTCCTAATGGTGTTCAACATGGAACAGAACTGATTTTAGTGCAGATGCGTGGTAATCAGAAACATGTTCCCTTTTGCAGATTTAAATTTTGAAGTCAAGACTTCCATTAGGTCTGAGTCAATGTTGGGGCTCCCAGGGTAATTCTGTTACAACTCACCAAAGCTTCAACTAAGCCTCTACCACCAAAAGGAACACCAGTAGGCATGTGTGAAGACCTAAGACCTTTTACGTTCCCTTTCCAAGTCTCCCGCCATCCTGATTCATTATTGCTGGGTCAAAATTCTGGGCTTCCCTACCTAAAAGCTAGCAACACCAACATCCCATTAACAATTTTTTTAAAAGGTGCACCACTGTGTTGCCATCTGTGATACTACATTAGATGTGTTCTGAAAATCTATTTACTCGGTCTACTGAGTTCCTTTCTTTTGACTTTGGGCTCTCATTGCTTAAGGGCTTCCATGCTTGTACTATTTTTCACTTGATTATTTTCCTGTGAGGAAATTGCAGCCCAATGTTTTCCCCTCGTACGGTTGACATCTGCTAATTTGGCACACAGTAGATTGATTTAAATAACTATTTAGTTGTATATGAAGGAAAAATTGAATGTTTTATATGAGAAAAACATTGAAATGTTACAGAAATTTAACGTGTGTGTGTGTGTACATACGTGTGTTTCTGACTTCATGTTATTAATTACAAAGTGGTAAGCACTTTCCTACCTGTATTCTGCCTCAGCTGCTGGAATCCTTGTCCTTGCCTTTGTCAACTACTCAAAAAAAAAACTCGACGCCTTTATCCTCATCCATCACTACTGCTCTTGGTGAGCTCCACTGGTTCCTAATCCTGTTGTGGTACACCTTTTAAGTGGATTTGGTTTTCTGTGTACACTAATAGAAGGGGAAACAATGCAGTGCATTATATGATTAAGATGGTTGCAGTTTGTTCTGGGAAAAACTCCTAACTCTGACATGTACCAGTTCTCCAACTGTAATACTGCTACCAACTACTGAGGTCTTTGATAAATGAACCTATGTATTTTTGTGTCAGCCAATCTCTTTTATTGTGTGGTTTGTGCCTTGATGTTTATCCACTAAAGAAGCACAAGGTGCCAGTGGTGATGGTTTCTTCATTTTTCAAACTGCACCATACACAACATGGTGCCAATACTGATGGAGCAAGTTGGTAACTAGGAAATAAAATCTGATGTTTAAACCACTTAGTCAATGCAAAGTGGTGTGGTCTCTAACCGGA